>NW_017305811.1:452112-495816 GCF_001594115.1 Trachymyrmex septentrionalis | reverse complement strand
TGCTTTCTCGGCCGCTCGACGGGGGATATATATAAAATTAAAGAAAATTTAAAAGACAGATTTTGGAATAAACACGTTTAAAATAAATTTTCGATGTAGTTCTTGAATATTTACAATGCTAAAAATCTACTATTTCAGGAGCCCACAGTAGTTCTTCAACTTCCTCATTTTGGACCAATATTAATTTCCAATTCATTAATGATGTTTAAAATAGGTAAAATATCCCTTATTGAAAATGCCAGTGACAATAGAAGCGGTAATTTCGAGTATTTTTGCATTGCAATTGAGATGCTTTGGCATTAGTCTTCAGATGTCGAGTTAAACTTTCGTTTGCGTTCCGAGTATATCCAGACATCGCCTTAACAGTATGATCTATGTAAATAGGAATCAAATGCTTTTCAATATCTCGATAACTATACTGTCGCGCACCTATATATCTGCGCGCTGCGCTCCCATTAGAAGCGTTTATGATATACGCAGCTCTGTAATTGGCTGAAAGTAATTCTTCATTTCTCACATTTTAGTAGCAAAAAAATTGTAGTTTAGTATGTTTCGATAGTATAATGTCTCGGGATTATTTTGGCACCACAGACTTCTATAAATAGACTGCCAACTTCGCCTCCATGTTTGAAGACAACGCCATATTTGTGTTTACTCACTCTCACATATACAAATCGGATAATAATGTTAGGGTTTTCATATAATATAAATTCACGCGATATTCATAGACAGGACGCATATATATACATAACTGAAACAAGGACAGCTCGGAATCAGATTCATCTCTTTCTATCATTGAGTCAGCAGTCTAGTTATAGAAGTCTGTGTTTGGCACCAAATACATGCTAGCAAATAATTCTGTAGAAAAAAGAAACTTGAAGCGCAACGCGGAGCACGCCAGGTTAAACTATTTGTTTTTCACATGTTACTTGACAAAAAAAGGTTTGTTCATATTTCGATAGTATGTTGCTTGGAGAACATTTTGGTACTAAATGTTAGGGTCATCGGCGGTTGCTCTTCTTTTCTATACTTTTACCAAATTATCAGTATTCTTGCTCTCTATTGCCATGCTTCCAGTCAAGTAAAATAGATAATAAATGTATGTTTTTATTCGCGTTAATTTTTATCTAAGGTATTATTATTTTTATAAATCATACTTACAATTAGATTTTATTCTTATAATTGTTTCCTATATTCTCAAATGCATATATAAAATAGACTTTCCAGTTTCTTATACGAATAGCGAAAAATCTTGTAGACATAAGTTTACTGTTATATATATTATTAAAAAAGGATACATTATCTCTAAGAAAGGACATTCTATTTTTAATTCAACCTCTAGAAAATTCTTACATCTTTTCACTTTTCTTAAATCTCTTGTCACATAGGACATAGCAAAATATCCTTTAAAAATTCTCTTTCAAATGATTTTTTTACACGAAAATCTCTGAAACTTATCTAACTCACTATCTAACCTATCGACTCATTGTCGATAGAAAGTCTATGAAATGAAACACGAAGGCGGTGTGTTTCGTGTGAAACATTAAACTCCTTTTAAATGCCACAGGTTCAAATGATCCAAGAGCAAATGGATGCTTTAGCGGATACTAAGTCGGTCGGTGAGGAAAGGTACGCTCGAGCGAAACAAGAAAATGCAACATTACAGGCGCGAATATTGATGCTCGAGGAAGCGGCCAAAGATGCAGAAACGAGAGCCGAAGAGAGGCTTCAAGTAAGTAACTCGATCGATCGATATAGATCGGTGAAAATTATTCGCAATTAAACATCTAGTATAAAATCTAGTATAAAAAAAGGAAAATTTATAATTTGTAAAGTCCATTATAAATGTATATCTTTTTTTTAAATATGTATATTATATATTTTCATATGCATATATGCATATACGTATATAACTTTATACAATAAAATCATGTTTCTTTCATTTTTATAAGATATTTTGCATTTTGAATTCGATATCGAAAACAATTGAAGAACATAATTTTTGTTTTCTGTGCTCTTCAAGGATTCTCTATAGTATAGAGTCTATACGATAAGATGACGTTATAAGTCTTTTTTAATCGCAAAAAAAGTGATTATACTTTATTTAAAAAAAATTTCTCCATATCTCACAGACTGAGCAACGAAGACATCGGGAATGGGCGTGTCGAATGGAACGGGAACGTCAGCTGCAACTGGAAAACTATGACATTAAGCTACAAGCAGCGGAGCTGGACAATTCCAGTTTGCGGGAGGAGATTGCGCGAATACGCGAACAGCTCGAGACAGCGAGGACGGATAAAGCGCAGCTCGAGAATGATCTCCGGGAGGCCAGAAGAGAAGCGGACGCCGCGCGCGAAAGTGAACGCCATGCGATAAGCCGAGCTAACGAGGCTCATCATATGCTCGATGTTATGAGAGAAGAACTTTCGTTACGGAACGAGGATCAGCAGAGGCTTGAAGAACTGGTGCAGCAGGTGGTTCAACTTCAAGCTCGCAATAAAAGTACGTTCATGCACTACGAAACTATTAATTGGATATCGTGAGCTTTCGGAAGTAGTTCGCTCCTTAAGCATTCCTATCATAATAAAAACTGCATTTCGAGCGTATCTAAATTGATTCGTTAAGATAAATTTTGTTCTATATAATAGTATTATATTTATCGATTTGTAGGCTTGGAAGAATCTCGAGATGAACTGCAAGCTGCTGCAGCGTTGCAGGCAGGCCGTGAACTTATAATGCTGAATCCTTGTAATAATAACGCTGAAAAGGGTCCTAGTCTTGCTGTGGAATTGTTAGCCGGCATGAATCCAGATCAGGTATTTTCTTAAGATATATCGAATCTATTAATTGTAACGAATGAATATTAACAATTTATATTAACATCAACTTCTTTTTCTCATCACCTTACAGATAGATGGCAAAGGAGAACTCAATGAACCGTGCACGATGGCTGAAGTATGTATCAAAGCTTAATTCGAAATTTTGCTTTGGGAACGGCATAATTAATTCTTATATTTATGTTACAGTTAAAACAAGCTCTAAAGGAACAGCAAGAAGTGAACACGCAATTAAGAACATACATCGATGGAATATTATTGAACATCGTGGAAAATTATCCGCAATTGTTAGAAGTGAAACAAATGCACTGATACATAGCACATAATCGATCATTACATTCTGTTTTAATGCTTTCAAGGCAGTTGTACATTAACTTTCTTTTAATTAAAGAGATTCGAGGGGGCTGTCTAGAACTTGACCAACATTGATATGTTTTACATATTAATATTTTCGAATAGTATTTGAATATGTAGCGCAAAAGCGCACTTGGAAGTCAATTGTTAACTAAAATCTAGCCTTTTTAAAGCAATAGTTTCCCTCGCTTAACGCAAAACTCTGAAAGACGTCCAACTAACATCGCAAAAGGAGCCTTTTCTAATTATAAATCTTAAGACATTTCTTCAGGTTTTTCTATTTATCTTATCAGAATCAAAATTCGTATGATCGTTTAAGCTCTAGGCAGCGACCATCTCTGTACGTCTAGAAAAAAAAGAGTAATAAAATGACGCTATTGTAGTTGCAGCGTATACTGCTAATGATACAAAAGGGAGAATATTCGACTGGTGTCATATCTCTGAGATGTCATACCATTCGCAAATCTATGAGCCGTTTTTTTCCACTGCCGTCAAACTTTGTCGCGCTAGTATCATCATTGCCAGAGTGGTGAACAAGTTACGCTTCTCGGATTCTTTACATGTCATCGGCTGGCCTAAGCACTTTGCTATACGCGATATCTTTAAAGTACTCGTATATTAATGATCATATATGATTAATCCGAATGAATATACAGGGTATCCCCTAATTATTGATGCAGCGCTCGTATGCAGATAGAACGGAATAAACTAAGTCGAAAAGTTCTATACTATTTTGCAATTTTCGTAACAGTTAACGAGAAATTATCTACTAAAAGTAGTCCTGAACCCGCTCTGAACTATGATTGTCCCCCGTCTTTCTTATTGAAACGAAATCTTCTAACAGCACAGAAAAAATGTATTTAAAATTAAAGTAGTATACAAGACTTAATTAGCGATTACTAGTAATTAATTTCTCGTTAACTATCATGAAAATTGCAAATCAGTACAAGACTTTTGGAGTCAGTTGGATCCGCTCTGCTTGCACACGAGCACTGTATCGACAATTAAAATTAGGGATCACGTATGTATATGTATGTCATGTATCTGGACACGGTCTCGACGCTAAGACATGGCGTGAGACACTGTCGTGCTCCTTTACCCAATCAGCGAGTTGGATTGAGATTATCGGTACATATATACGTCATGTATACGTACGTGTACGCGCGTATGCGATAACGAAGATGACATAACTGCAGACTGCATATGTCGCGAAAACTGTGATGCATTAGAGTACCTTTTCATTGAAAATTTGTGTCTTGGCTACACACGCCTACAATATATCCTACGGGCAACTATCTTGTATTCTAGATCTTTATATCGAAAGCTAGTAAAATTACAATAAATGATTCTATTTTGATACTCGTTTCGCCTCCTTTCCCGCTTTCCGAAAATTGATTTTGATTCGAGAAAGTTGATCGATACTTCAATTTCCGCCATCTAGGCTCGAATAAATCTCTTATTGGAACGTGTTCTAATAACTTCAATGATTTCAAAAAAAGAAGGATTCGATCGAGGATTTCGAAAAATATGTCCCCCGGAAAACAAATTTTTACGAAGAAGTATAGAAAAATTACATAGATTGAGACAAGATCTCAGAATTCTTAATTTTCCAGAGATATTCGTAGTGGGACGTAGAGTGATACTGTTTGAGGGTAGATTTCTAGGTTTTTCAATCTTCAAACAAACCTTCAAAAACACCGCTCTATGTCCCTCTACGAATATCTATGAAAAAGTAATAATTTATAAGATCTTGTCCCAATCTATGTAGTTTTTCGTAAAAGTTTCCGCCTGGGTGCGTTTCAACTTTCGCTATTCGTTAAAATAAGGGCGATTCAAAAATTTCTCTACATGAAAAATAACTTTCTAAATAATTTTGTGAACTTGCTGCAAGACACAATCTACTAAGCGAGGAATTTTATTAGAATATTTCCATTTTTCTATCAGCAAGAAAATGTGGCATCACTTCGTTATAATATCCACATATACTGATTGAATCAGTAGTTTTTGAATTTCTAGACTTCTCTAAGATCTTCAACTTCAGTTTATTTGGTTTTTAATAAAATTGTAATTGTTTGAAAGCCATAATGTACCAAAAAAGAAACAGAAATCATAAAGAAACATATTGAAAGTGTAATTATGTATATAGCACCAGATTTGTTTACGCTGCTTTTTCGAGAAATGCTCAAAAATTTTTGCACTTAAAACGACATAAATATATGTACATTCAGGAGAGAGAAAGTGAAGATTTTGAATGCAAAAAGTGCAAGCAACACGAACAAATCTAGCGTTAAAACGAATTCATTATAAAAGTGCTTCCAGACAATTTGGCCAACATAAGTCAACTTTGCATACATTCACTAAATTGGTCTACATTCATGGATAATTGTGCATGTGTGTGTCTGTATGTGTGTAATATTTGACAATCTGGCATACATTATCCATATCGTCTGGAGGCACCATAAATGAAAGAGAGGCCAATTCGCGTTTTCGAAACAATCGCATGTTTAGAGTATACGGAGTAGTAGTTTGTTAAAAATATAAATAAAGACAAGTTTGTTAAAAAATGATTACTACGTATGTAATCCAAAAACCTTATAAAAATTTCAAATTATCTTGTATAGATAATTATGTCTGATAATTATGTTTCAAAAATGAAAAGAATTAATTTAAATAATAAGAATTTAAAAACTTGTTAAATCTTTATTTAAGAGTATACTATGTAAAACTCAGAGCAGACCTTTAAAACATGTTCTAAGGACATCCTTTATTAAAATTTATTCCCAATTGATCAAATAATATTATTAAACCATCAATCTAATTTTTAATAAATAATACTCTATTATTATCCTCATGATATTCTCAATTTTTCGAAAGATTCGAATTTGTATAAAGTGTGTGCATTCGAAAGTATCTTCGTACGTACTGCATTAAATTAAATTCATATGCACAATATATACAATAATAAGGAGGCATATACGATTAAATTGTTTCGCAATATTAAGAAAATTTGCATGTATATCTTTATATAAAAGATGTATAGAATATTATCAACTTTTATTTAAGTATGAAATATTTAAAATAATAATGAAAATTGAGACATAATGTTAGAATATCAAAAATACCTCACACGAATAATTATTAATTACGTTTAAAAAAATCGCGCAAGTAATATAGAATTGAACAAGTGCCAGAGATGTCACACAGCAAAGAGCAGAAACATACGATGATACCCGATAAATAAATTTTAAGACCACCTTAAGTAATGTCCCAAGATGTTAATACAGCTTTCTGATTGGTTCGTGACATCTTAAGACTATGCTTAAGACGGTTTTAAATAGAGACCTGACTATAAATATAGGCAGAGAAAAATCTGAATCTTGATTAATTTGATAGTTTTTTTTATTATTTTAGCGATTTATTTCCATCAGGAGCACCGCAAAAAAATGGATATTGTTGTGTAGTTTACATCCACTTCTTCAGAGGGCAGTGTTCGAGGCACTTTGCGGTTACAGGAAAAAAAGGCCCTCATATTCTTTCTCAAGTTTCTCTCTGGTAGGAGAGAGCATATTGACCTAGTTTACATTATGCACTTGATGCGGGTGCTAACTAGTAATTTCTTAAATTATCTTAATTCCGGCGATACAAGTAAACATATTATACATAATATATGTATTTAATTATTTTGCATATTATAGCAATTTAATACATCATTCTTTAAATTAAACATTGTCGAAATTAAGATAATTTAATAGAAAGTTACTGGTTAGTACGCGCGTATTAAGAACTCGATATTAAACAAGGCCTATGCGACGCGAACAAACCTTTTTGCAACTATTAGAATTTATCTTCGCTGATAGGACAATTCCTCTAAATCAAAAAGTAATAATCCAATCACCACGAAAGAAACTTCCAATAGTTGCAAAATAAACATTCTGTATATGTACATACACATATAGACCAAAATTTGACTTTTCACGCTCTAAAAAAAAAGTTACATAATCGCTACCTTACTGAACACGATCAATTTTAATATCTTAATTGGTGAAATAGTTTAAGCTTTCCCTTGCTTTTTTTTTCTGCCAAATTTGATTATTTCAAAAATGTTAGTTAAATGCAAAAATGTGTCGAATGAGCATTTTACTTTATCATACGGAATATCAGAGTTATCTAACTATATCGGAGCATGTTCGGATTCTCATCTGAGTGTTCTCTGGGTGTTCAACAAACGTTAAATAAGGATGACATGACACCCGAAGAGCATCCAGATGGGAATCGGAACACGCCTCTAAATAATTACCTTTTATTCATTACAGAATTCATCAACCGCACTCATTACTCGATTACTCCAAAGAAGAGTAAGACTAACCGTTAGTCATAATGATTATTTTAAAGACTCTAATTGCTGGAGGACAAATATGCCTCAAAAGATTTTATGCTACAAGTCCAAAATTTTTTGAAATTACACAAGACAATAATACAGGTAATACTGCTATTTCCATCGATGCTTAATACACGATTTTTCCTTTCAAACTTTATTTCATTGACTAGGTATCGAAATTATATCTATGGCAAGAAAACCTGTTAACAGCTTGAATACAGAGACGTTAAAGGAACTAAAGGCATTTTTATTGGAGGCCCAAAACAATCACATCAAAGGCGTTATATTAACATCGTCCTTGCCAACTGTATTCTCGGCAGGATTAGACATTATGGAATTGTTTAATGATAAAGAGAAACTTACTGATTTTTGGCAAACATTACAAGACACTTGGCTGACTCTTTACAGTTTGACTATACCGATTGCTGCTGCTATTAATGTACAGTCTTTTAAGTTACTACTAGCTTTACTAGCACTTTACTAGCATATCTCTGCAACATTTAATATAATATTCCTTTCTATGAAGGGCTCTAGTCCTGCTGGAGGCTGCCTGTTGGCAATGTCTACGGAATATAGAGTCATGGTTGAAGGCAAGCATACTATAGGCTTAAACGAAACGCAATTGGGTATAGCTGCTCCAAAGTGGTTCAAGGATGTATATATCTCGTTAATTGGCTATCGACAAACTGAGCTGGCGATTTTAAGGTATGTAAGATATTGAATAAATACGTATATATAAATATATAATATGCTTAAAAAATGAGAGATACATGACAAGATTTTACATTATACAATTATTATATTTTAGAGGAGCGATGTTTAAGCCTGAGAAGGCATTGCAGCTTGGACTCGTGGATGAGCTCGCTAAAGATAAAATGGATGCGATAGAAAAGTGCAAAAATTACATATTATCTTATGATAATATATCAGGTAAAAATACTGGACTGTAGCATCTTGTTTAGTAGACACTAAAACATTGTACAGACATACAAAACAAAATTTAATATTTGATCCGGAGATTAATGATATTCTTAAGTATTTCGACGCTCTGAAACCGAATTTGATGTTGAAATGTCTTTATCACGTCACAATTTGTTTTATCGACTGAAAATACCTCAATCTTTCATTTATTTTTATTAGAACCACTTATGACTTGATTTTTAATATGCAAGCGATAAGTTAAAAATATTGAAAATCGAGTTATTTTTGTGACATGATAGAGCAATTTGGATATTGAATTCGATTTTAGAACATTAACATACATAAAAATACCATGGTTTAACTTTTCCGGATCAAAAATTTCTTTTGTCTGCGTTATTAACTATATATTGTTATTGAAATAAAGGTTTGGCAAGGACCACCACCAAGATAGAGTTGCGAAACAACTTGATCGAGTGGATGAAAAAAAATAAGAAAGCTGATACTGATAACTTCATAAACTATATACAATTACCGAAAGTACAAAAAGACCTTAAACTTTATATTGAATATTTGAAGAAGAAACAATAGGTATCTTGAGACAATATTTGTTACATTCTTACTAATCAAAGCAAATAATTTTGTAAACGTTTATATTATATCTTAGAATATATTTTCATACTATATATTAACAAATGTGAAAGTGTCACTCGTATTTATTACCCATATTTTATTACATATAGTCAGAAGAAAAATCATGTTAATTATTAATTCTCTAATATATACAATATTGGATTGAGGAAAAAGTTCTTTTACATAATATTAGAGCATAATTGAAACATATTTTTTAAATTGTTTACAAATCTTTTATTAAACTAAATATAATATATGCCGTTTGATCTATGCCATTTTTCGGGTAAAAAATTCCATCGGTGTAGAACTTTTATGCTCTGTAAAAAACCGAGATAACTTCTAAAAAGACTTTTCCGCATTCCAATATACATACCGCTCACGAAAGTTCGGACATTCGCATAAATTTTATTGAATAATCATGTAAAAAATAAGAATATTCTTTTATATATTTTAGGATACTTGTGGACATACACCAGTTCTAAAAGCTTCATAAATTATTTTTAATTTATATGTTAGGAGCCTTAAAATGAAAGATGAAATATTAAAATGTACTAATCGCCGCGGCCATACCGAATCGTGACGTCATAAAAGAAAAATGATACGTTAATTTGTGTTACATACTATTTATAAATAAAGACAATAAATAGAAATGATGAGACCGCTTTGAATGAGACAAAGCTATTCTTATCCTCCCTGACAGTCAGTAAAATCGTAAAAGATAGTAAAAGACATGTGAAGTGTGTTTACTCAATGCACATGTATAGCCTATTTTAATTTTCATATGCCTTTTATTATTTATTGACTGTCAGAAGAGAGAAAGGATAGCTTTAATCCATTTTTACAAATGTTAAAGCGATCTTATCATTTCGTTTTATCCAAATTGCGTTTTTATTTACAAACGTAAAAAAATTAATGTGTCATTTCTCGCTTAAAACGTTACAATTCAGTATGGCTGCGGTGACTACTCAGGAATTTCAATTAAGTTTCGTTATTATACGTAAGGTGTCTTAAGTATCCAGAACTCATATAAAAAAGGGTCATTTTTTTAAGTAATCCTTAGAAATTTAAGAGAATAATTTGAAAACAAAAAAGAAAGTGTTAGAACCTGCAAAAATATGCTCGCAGAAACGCAAAAGTCACGCAATTTCGTTAGATAAAAGAAACTCCCATGAGGGCAATCAATTAATTATTTGTATATTTGCAGGTAAATTTCTCGTTAATACAGATCTTACTTGCAATAAAAAAATCCGCCACTACAGGCAAAACTCTTTATTCGAGTAATTAAGTGTACAATTATGAGTGCACTTATTGTTTTGATCTTTTTTTCTCGTTTGCATCTCTAATATGAAAGTACTTATATATATATATATATACTATCGACACAAAATTTTTTATTCGCTATAAGCAACGTGAACATACATAGCGTGATCCTTTTTTCTTTCTTTCTATCTTGCTTACAAAATATCTACGCATCTCCCCGTACTGTCTCACAAGATTGACGTGTCATTATATTAAGAACTCTCCCGTTCATGCATGCTCATCCTCTCATGAAAACGTCACGCGCCATTTATTCTATTTAAGACAATCATAACGGAAATTTTAATTTTACGTAATATTATCTCGTCGGACTTGGTATTAACATATGCGCATATCGGTTTCACCCAACTTTTATTCATTACTCTTATATTTTGTATTTCCTACTAGAGATGTGCGAACAATTCAAATGTGAATCAAATTGAATCGAATCAGGTAAGATTCGATTATCTGTTATCG
Source organism: Trachymyrmex septentrionalis (assembly GCF_001594115.1). Classification (NCBI taxonomy): domain Eukaryota; kingdom Metazoa; phylum Arthropoda; class Insecta; order Hymenoptera; family Formicidae; genus Trachymyrmex; species Trachymyrmex septentrionalis. The sequence goes on along the minus strand of NW_017305811.1, from coordinate 484,923 downwards.
ATAACTCTGTTATCTTTACTCTGTTTTAGGTTTTTAAAAAATGTGAAAAAATTCTGGACTACTTTTTATCTCTATTACCAAATAGGTTTTTAAGAAGATATTTTAGGAGGAGGAACTGCGGACTCCCTCCTTTTGTGAAAAAATTTGAGACTGAAATTTTGTTTATCAAAAAAAAAAATCCAAATTGCAGACAGAAGCTTAGAAGTTATATTCTAATTCGATTCGATTCGGTTGAAATCTTGATTCAGATTTGAAATTAAAGAAACTCGATTTGATTCAATTCGACATAAAAAAACTTTGATCCGCACATCTCTACTCCCTACTTAAAGTGTAACTTTTATATCTCTCGTGTGTATCACGCGCGTTGATGACACACCAGTTGATTTGAAATGAGACAGTAAGAAAATCTATACATAGTAAAGAGTCTCTACGGAATTACAGAGAATAGAAGCGATCTTACCTATAATTAGGGACAAAAATCAAATAATCGTCGAAAATCTCGCTGTGGAAGAAAAGTATACAAATAAAGACCCTACTTTAAAGTGACCCTACACAATCAATAATACTGATTAGTAATATTTTATCAGTAATACTGACAGTATGCATCAATATTTTTCGTATTTTTACAACCTTACACGATCAGTGTTATTGACAATATATTTCACTTTACGTACAATAACTATTACACTGTGACGTACTGCGACACAGATCCTCATAAAGCAATACTGATGCGAGAATTAAAATCCAGACCACCATCAGTATTCTATCCACCAATATTAAACACATAAGATCAATAATACTGTCAGTATTATTGACTGTGTAGGATCATCTTTAAAAATTTAGCGAGAACATGGAAATGAGAAAACGTGAAAGTAGACTGCTGACTGTCCTTCTCACGTAGAAATGTACTCGAACTACAATTGTGTAGACGTAAGCTAAGTTATGGGAGTAATAATAGCAGTAAATGTTCTACAACATATTATCTACAATCGAGTAAAGACATGTCGTAATTATAAAGTTACGACAACCAATCAGAGTCCAATTTCGACAACAGCAGTAATTTGTTTACTGTGATGAATAGACAAAAAGTGCTTTTGCTATTTTACTGTCATTGTATTATAAAATCGAATTTATAAATTTATTTATTACATATCTATTTAAAATTAACAACACATAACGGACTCGTGACAGCACTTTGATTGGATCACTCTTACTTTTTACGTAGTCGTAGTCTTGAAAAATAAGTTGAACCATCTTTCACAACGCGCTTCATAATCGATAGCAGCAAGTTAAAACTACGTTTTACAACGTTTTACAATCACTTACGTCATACATTTACACAATTGTAGATAGGGCTTAAAATATAAAACGATTTGTCGCTAACATTAAAATATCACGTGCCATTTCCTTATCTAAATCGAAGACAAAAAATCTTGCAAACTAAATAATACCTTAATAGATAAACTATAATTATTTTCTCGCGAATGAAGGCAGCCTCAAGACTGTAATTAGATGGTAAAATTTCATTCGGCGTTTACTTATAAGTCAACTGCATCTTACAGAATCATAACATTCCAGAGTTAGATATCTAATATTATATAAAAGCTACCAATAACACAATTCGTTTCCGATAAAATTAAACTTTCGCTTTTACATGACTGTTTGTCACTTGTACAAATCCTGTAAATCGGGCAAAAAGAATGCGAGATAAAATTAACTACGATATGAAGGGGATACAAGATCATATTTAAAAAATGAGATTTTTTCATTAAATACGCTCAAGATCAATACAGATTTGATTCCCTCATATTTTAACAAATCGAATCACAGTCTACATTATCAAAATGAAATAAACACATTATTTTCGCTTTCAATTGGTTTGCGAAAGTACGTTCCTTGGTACCATGGATATCGTGGAATGAAAATATGAGAGGAAGTTGCTTCGTATAAAAATTAATTATCTAATCACTCGGTCGATTATAATACGAGCCTATATAGGAATGTACAGAATGGAATCATCCGTCCTAAAATATACTATACATATAGGACGTCAATTTCAAGTTTGCGACGATCTTGTTTATTTAATCCTTAAACCCTCCGTCGGAAAGCGCACGAAGTTGTTGTATCTTCGTTATAAGATACTATAAAAAAATAATAACGAAGACTGGAGGCTACGTGGAAGAAGTACTCGTCGAAATCTCGAAAAGGCAATTCACAACGTGCGTGATATAATATGAGAAGTCCTTGAAATATTATCGTACATGAAATTCCGAGTACGTAAATGCAATCGCGATTGTGCTATTTATAAAATGAAGACGGAAAAGATAACATGGCAATAAGGATGAATGTTGAGTGAAACTTGATCGATGGTTTTGAATCAGTCGATATCTACATTGATTTGATGGAGTTGATGAACGTAAGTTCGCGTATAAAAATGTTCCAAAGCACATATGGAAAACTATGTATAACAATAGCTTTACAATAAGTGATCTTAAAGAATCGTGTAATTCTAAAATATCGGTATTTCTATTTATGCTCGAACTGGAAAACTACATTTGTAAGAGCATAAATACATACTTTTTGTGCGGACACGCGTTTCAGGTTTGCGTTTGAAATCGTGCGCAGTTGTACTATATAAAACGGTATTTCAATGGCACATTCTAATGTCTTTGCAGCGACGAAATAATTTCAGTTCTGCACAACATAAATTACATATTATCTAATTACAGTTATACGAGTCTGTTTTTCATTTTAAAAAAGGTGTACATCTTTCTTTCGGCATACATCCATTTACTTATTTCGAAAGAAATATTATTTAATCTAAAAATTGATTTAAAAAAAAAGACACCTTACAGCATTATATGGAAAAACGATACAATAGATTTGTTCATTTTACTCGTATTTTCTATACGCTTGTATTTTGTTAGCTTGATCAGAAGATTAAGGGGATTTTAAACTGATGAGATTTACCGGTTACAAATTAAACATTTTTGCGAATTGATTGTACAGATTGCAAATCTTTTTACATAATTAAAATATGTATGTACACTAAAAAAGTGCGGTCGATCTCACAAAATAATTAAAAAAAAAAAAAGAGTAAAATATTACATTTAGTAGCTCATACATTTATAACTTAACGTAACCCAGAAAATAAAAGTTTAAAGTCTAAATTCGGGATATAAAACGTTTTAAAGACATTTGTACAAGAACTATATCCAAAGATATTTAAAAGATGTCTCATAAGACGTTTTATATCCCGATATTGGACTTTGCGTTATTTATCGTTATTTGCGTACGAATGGAGTAGTTTATCCGTAACACGAAACTATTTTCTGTTCGTGCAGAATTACAGTATTAGGGAGAAAACATCCCTTTGAAAAAAATCGATTTTTTTCTTTTAAAACGAATATTGTCGAAATTATAAAAGATAGAAAAACAATGTTTTTTTACACTTTTATCAATTGTTGTAAAGAATAAATTATTTACATACTGATATCCTGCTGACTCTTAAAGGCATTTACAATTTTATTATAATTTAGAAGTTAAATTAAAATAATTTTTTATGCCTTTATTCTTTGTTTGTATATTACATTTTTGTTACATTATTTTTGAAGTATTTTAAATATTTTATATTTTTCATTAAAGACGTGAGCATTTCTGCATTATCACAATAATCTGTTTCTATCTTCTATATAAATATCAAATCTTTATAGCATACTTGTAAGGGTTTATATAAAAAATTCTCTTTTTATTGAAAAAAAAAAAAAAAAATTAGATTTGTAATTTTCCAATTTCTGTGCAATTTCTGGATAAAATTGGCTCATCGATGGTATCGAATAAAATCTGGCTTACGAGATGAGATCTCATATCTGGTTATCCAACAAAGCGTTATCCGTTGCATTCCTAATAAATTTTATAAAAGATTTTATTACAGAATTTTTTTATAAATGTTTTTCTATTGGGAAACGTTTGCTTATAAGATTGTATTCATACTCGCAATTCAACTTGAGATCCAATTTAAACTAAGATTAAATCAGTCTTATTTGCAAAACGCTTCTCCACAATTTAATAAATCCGATTAGTCGAAACTTTGGTTCAAATCTAGTTTGCCTGAAATATATCCATCAATCGTGGATCTACGACTATGATGAATACGAACTTTAATATAAAAATTCTATAGCTTTTGTATATAAAAGAAGATTGTTTCACTTTTCGGATTTCATAAACAAACGAACATTACTGAATTCGGGGAACTAAAATAATTAGGATATCCATCATATAACTTTTTCTCTAGAGTGGAAACGTGAAAAATGAAAATTTGTATGTATGTATGTACATATTAGGGATGCAACAAATATCCGGTAACTGTCCGATATCTGGCTTATCCAGACGGTTTTTTATAATTCAACCCTTTGACCGGATTGTAAAAAAGTAGTTTTCCATAATTTGGATATAGAAATCATCATACATAAATTTTAATTTCAAAATATTTTATTATATGTATATTTGATCAATTTATAAATTACATATTCTTTTATTAATGTTTAAATATCAATTAACATATATAATGTAATATAATTTTTAAAAAATAAAATTATAAGTTCTGACAAAATAAATCAATAAAATTGTAAATGCCTGTAAAAGCCAATATAGGATATCAGTGTAAAAATAATTTATTCTACATAACTGATGAAAAGTATACGGTCCGATTTCAATTCATGATAGATTCTCTTTAGTATTTTTTAATTAAAATTATCGAAACATATACTTTTATCAATAATTATATAGAAAAAATTTACATCCTGTGTTGGTCCAAAGAGGTTTATAATTTTATTATAATTTAAAAGTTAATTGAAATAATTTTTTATGGCTTTATTCTTTGTTTTTTTTTTATATTTTTGTTACATATTATTTTTTAAATATTTCAAATTTTTCGTAAAAAATATGAGCATTTTTGAATTATTGGACAATAATCTATTTCTATCTCCTGTGTAAATAAGTATTAAATCTTTATAAGCATACTTATGTTTTACATAAAAAAATTTCTCTTTTTATTGTAAAAAAAACAATTAGATTTTCAATTTTTCAATCTCTTTGTGCAATTTCCGGATAAAATTCGATTATCCGGCTTATTCGATTTTGTCATATTTGATAAAATACGATTATCTGGCTTTGCCAGATAAGATTATGCAGTTATCCGACAATCATTATCCATTGTATCCCTAATACATATACGCATATACATATAATTTTTAATTCGTTGATGTGAATTTAACTCAGTTTTTTTTCTTCATTCATAAGTCATATTTTAATTATATTTCAAAAATGTCATCAATTCATAGATTTGCGTTGATTAATGTAATCAGAAAATTCTCTGTTAATTTATACATACTACGAAGAAGATACAACGTTTCGAGGGATAAATGTCATTATCTGAACTAAAAGGTTTAATTATATTATTTTTCTATACTCTTCAATCAGCGATGGCTCGGCATTTTACTTATTTATTGATTAAATCTTTGGAGTTATGTACGCTGTAGATGGCTGTTAATTTGAATTTTATAAAATTTAACTTTTTTTTTCACGTTTCCGTCCTAGAGAAAAAACTACATGATTAATTCCTACGTTTTTTGTTCCTACATTAGACTACATTAGAACTCTCTTTCTCGCTTTCACTAAATACTGAACATATATCTATCTTACTTTCCAAAAATGTAAATTCAGTTATAGAAAACAGGCCTAAATGAAAATCTATAGAAACCCTAAAAAAAAATTTTACTAGCACTGTAATTTACGCGTATATATGCGTATATATGCGTTCGACATTGATATATAGTAGTGATAATGTTGATTTTGAAAATCATATGTATATATAGTCATATGTATAAATTGAATGTGTGTGAATTGCACTTAATCGATAAAATTCACTAACTTAATATCCCAAACTCCGACGGGATCGCTATTTTACCGATTCAATAACACTTACATACGATTTACATGTTATCAACATATCATTACATACTAAATCTATTCTATAAAATTGCGTAAATGTAGTTGTGAAAGTGGTTGAGTTGTAAGAATTGACCAATCATGGTCGAATATTCGGCTGTGATTGATGAATTTTTACAATCACTTACAACTATGCTTACGCTTACAATTAGAATAGGCTTTACATCAATATCTCACGAACACATATAATTTTTCGTAGAACAATATCGTACAAAATTAAGTCATAGTACATAAGAAAACTTAAGCAGTAAAACGTAAACAGTTAGAAAATCAACATGTTGAATTTGCTACTGCTTACGTTTATAGATTTACGGTCTCTACCGTGATTGGCCAATTAGCTTATTGCTTATGTTTTATTATGTAAATGCCAGAGTCCTAATTCCAAGAATTCGAAGTTGTTTCTTCGTGTATTAGTCTGAAGCCTCCAATTCCGTAAGAACAAATTGTAGAGCATTTATATCAAGTAAATGTTGTCACGACTCGATAGTTTTAGACTAATTGTAAGTGATGATCTTAATTGCAAAAATTGTTATTCTCAGTATAAATTCCACGCTACAGATTATTAATGTAATACTTCAATTCTGAAAAAGATTTCCAAATCTGTAAAAGTAATATATGTGATATTTTACAAAAATTATGTTTAATCAGTAAAACAGACGATTTTAGGATCCCCTTAACGATATAAAAAAAAAAGGTGAAAATGCGTAAATGCATACGCATAACAAAATTATTGCTTCAATCTTTTATGATTCTATATCAAGTTAGACATAATGCATTGCGGTGATCTATCGTACAATTCTTAGCATTCAAAACTGTATGCGATTGTAATCGGCGCGCGAATTATATTTTTAGACCTCCATAAAATCTTTAAAATAATCAAAATTTGACACAAGTTAGACCAGTCAATTAGATGAGATTAAGAACGAAATACATGTATTTGATCCTCGCTCATATTTGTGAAAAATAATTTGAACAGCACAAAGTTAATATATATTTTATTACATTGTATAAATTAATTCAAAGTATGAAAGTATTGATCAAATTTTGGAATTATTAAATACTTCAATACAAAGATTACAAACAATAACAAAATATAAGTGTAAACAAAACGAAGAAATCAAATATACTCTAAAATTGGAATATCAAAAAAATATACATGATTTGTACTTTTTGTTGGTATTCTGGGAGATATTGAGCAGAGCACATTCCTTTATTACATATTCCCCTGTGAATTCGATCGCTTCAAGTTTTGAATTTGCCTGCATGTATTTCGTTATCACATAAACATGAGTCACTATCCTACATACCAGCGAAGATTTCGGGATATTCACTAAAATTTAATAGCGACATCTTTTCTTTTTTCTGTACATACTATAAGCAAGTATAAAATATAAAAAATTATAATATATATATATATATAAAAATTAAACTTTTGATTTTAACAGAACATATTTAGTATAGATCAATATATCTTTATAAAATATAGCGTAAAAATATCGCAAAAAGATAAATTTTGATTGATCATGTAAAATCGTAAAAATGTAACAAAATAAAAAAATAGGCCAATACATATTTTCCTTTGCTCTTGACTACAGAAATGGCTTAAGGATCTTTGTTCTAAAATAAGCGGCATTGTGCATTATAACAGGATATTCAAATCAAGATCAATATATTTGCCCGATATATTCGCTTTCGTGACGCCGCTAACCATTTCAATGCTAATATGCAGTTCATAAATGATAAAAGGTGAATCTGTACCAATCTGTATACAAATACTGTTATCAAGATAATGCAATTTCTTCGCTAAAAGTATATAAGTAAAAATTAACTTCTTGTATATTCATTATTCCAATGATTGGACCCATTCGTGTAATTAAAAATACATTCAGTCGCTTTTCATGATAATGGCAGAAGGTTGGACTACTTAATATTATTTAATTAATAAATATCAATTTTCTTCTAGATTACATTTTTAGTTACGTTATAGAAACAAAACTTTTTGTTACCATTCAAACACATTAGAAATGCGAACAAATGCAATTAAACTCATGTTCACCTTTTATCACTATGACACCACACGATGGACCACCTCTTTCCACCCCTAAAAAATTAGAAGAGGAAAAGGGTGGTCTGCCTCGCTTGCTACTTGGTCGCTTCGGGCGGACAATCGGGCTGATTGTTGGGGTGAGCCGCAGTGAAGGCCGGATGGTGTTCCAAATGACGGTCTACCCTCAGAATCGTAGGGAAGGGTCTGAGATCAACGTGAAATCTTCGTGCGTTGAATATCTGTGGTACCAAGCAACAATCCGCTAATGTAATCTCATCGCCGACACAGTACTTGCCCGCGCTCGACGATAACAACTTCTCCACAGCTAAAATTATTATTAGTATTTAATTATGCACATATTCATATATTAACGACAAGACGTGTAGTTTCCTTTTTAATATATTCAGAGATTGCGGAATTATGTGATTTTTTTCCTCAATAAACTTGATATTCAATAAATAATTGTAATTGCAAATATTTGTGACCTTCATACTACCAGCGTCTAAAGGCAATACATTAAACAAAGTAACTATTTATTTCTTTCATTTGCAACTGTTTATTAAAACTGTTTATTCATTTAAATTTGAAAGTTTTCGTGAAAAAACTTCATGTTTGCCCTTTATCACATAAATCTACAATCCTACACAATATTACAATTATTACAATTATAATGTTTTATTATCATTATGTGATACCTGTAAATCCTCTAGTAATCCAATGCTGCGCCCATTCCTTCTTACGTTCTTCTCCAACATAGATCAGAACAACAAGATTTTGCAATGGTTGTATACCACTGGCAATTACTTCGCAAATCTCTCTCACTCTAGCTCTTTTGACAGGATCCGCCGGCATCAATGGACGATTTGGCCTAGTTTCTTCCAAATATTGTAAGATATTCAACTATATTAAAAAAATTAAAAAGATTGTTTGTTATTATTCTAAAAAAAATATCAGAACAACTACAAGAATATTCATGACTGAATTTACTCACAGACTCTATCAAAGTATGATTGTCAATATGTAGCGCAGGGACTTGTTCCATTGGATTAATCTCGCGGAATTCATTGGAATGTTGTTCTCCACCACTCTTCACCAAACTAACAGGCTTTATATCATATGGTATCTCCTTTAGGTTCAATGCTATTAATGAATATCAGAAACATTTAAATCTATATACATTAGAAATGTATTTAAAAAATAAACTTTCTACAATAGCAATAAAACTAATTCTATCTATGAAATGACATTATAACCGGTTCATAATTGATTCTTATTTCAAAACTTATTTCAAGTTTTATATCTTAATATGTTAATACAACTCTATGGGCAGTATTCATTGTCAGTTCTTATTTTAAGACCGTGAAGATGTTAATACGGCTCTCTGATTGGTTCATGTAGAAATATTCTTAAAATAAGCAGCATATAATACCTACAAAGCGTTCAAAAAGCGCTAAAAAAGTGTATATAAGCGTCTTTTTAGAGCTTTGCAGGCATGCTAGTTGGAATCTTAAAACTGCACTCAAGATGGTCCCAGATATATAAATATCGTTCTATAAAGTATAATTAATTTATGACATATTAAGATTACACTTAAGATAATTTGAAATAAAAGAACTAACTAACATGAATACCAGTTTATAAATTCTATCCGTAAATTAAGATTATATTCTGATTACGAATTCTTTGTTATATAAAATATCTTACATAAAAATATTAGATCAGAAAAATTTTACCTACCGTAACAATAAATTTATTCAAAATACAGCTTTTAAAATTTAAACGGAAAAATAAAATAAGACATAATTTTTATTTTTTATAAGTACAAGTCTGTAAACAAGATTGTCACAAATTCTTTATTCTAAAATTCCATACTTCTTTGCGACAAAATTTCATGATTTTTCCTGACTTTCAATAATATTTAAAAATGTTGTTTCCTTCTGATTTTGGAAACTATTAAATATTTTGTTCAAAGATCAATTTAACATAGCAATGGAAATTAAAATTCATGTTGCATTTTTAATTATTAGTCAGAAGTTTGAAAATTTTGCAAATTCCCCTGATCTTTCCTCGATTCTCCTAGTCATTTTCAATTTACCTGACAATTTTCTGATTTCCAGTTTTGTGACAATCCTGATAAAAGTTAAAACCAAAATACACTATTTTGTATACAGTGTATTAAATCGAATAAAAATGCTTTATAAACGGCAATCAAAAATAGCAGTGTGTTGCCACTATTACAGAAAATAAATTTTAAAATTCCCTGACTTCCAAGTTTTCAGATAACAGTGGCATGACCAATATCAAATATGCAGTAAATATGTAATTTTAACATTTAGAAACAGGGAAGCGCTTATATATTACTAAAAATAACATATATTTATGCCCATTTCCACCAACGTAGATTAATTTTAATCTCGATTCAACTTACTCTGTGTCTTTTCTAATCTTTAAAATTAGAAAAAGACAAAGAGTGAGTTGAACCGAGATTAAAATTAATCTACATTGGTGGAAACAGACATTAGAAGCTTAGCTGCATAATGAAATCTTAGATGCAAATTCAAGCCAACAAAAAAATATTGATTCGAAAAAAGAATGCAGTTATAATGGAAAAGAATGATTAAATAAAAATATTGAATAAAATATATATATATCAATTTTAATAAAATCGTTTTGACTATTTTAATTTTAATTTTTACAGTTTGAGAAATAAAAAATATATTTAATAAAATATGTATCTTAATTATAACAAAGTTTAATTAAAGTGTGAATTAAGTATAGTATTAAACTGGAAATTAAAATAAAAAGTAAACTTTACATTGTGAGAAATATCTAATTTCTACATTTAAAAAAAGAATAATTACATTTCTTTTAACATAATGACTGATGCATGGTCTAATATATCGTTACTCGCGCTATAAACGCGACGCGTTCTCTTAGCGCCGAGACATTATCGTGTCTCTGAATACTGAGACTAAGAGAAAATCAATATTTATATTGATTATAAATGTCAGATATAGATATTATCTAAAAAAATATAAATAAACAGCAAGAAGGGGCTACAAGCCAGATTTTTTATGTATTACTTTTTTCCTGGAATCCAAAACTCAACTTTGTCAACCATATCATTTTATCTTTATTTATTGAATTTTAAACAAGGATAAAAGATAAGTCAGAGTCGTCACAATAAAAGTTGACACAATTGACAAGTTTTGGAACAAGTTTTTATGTGTGTGTAATATATATAAAACCACATAAATTCTCACTCACCAATTCTTACCCTCCAGGAGCAGGAACTTCGCCAATAGGAATAAAGCACCGGCTGTAAAAGGAAATAAGAGTGTTATGAATACTCAGCAAAGCTCAGTTATGCAAGTCAACCTTGAAAATTTAATATAATCAAAGTTGTAAAACCACATTCATACACTGGGGAAAAAATGTAAAAAAAAGTATAACCACTGATAGATATAAATAAGAATAAATTGTGGGTAACGAAATGCGCATTCATTAGAACGTGTTTATATTACATCTGTTGATATTATATAATGTTAATGATGGTCAATTCATTTAGCAGATATTCTACTACTTTTGATAAGCATGCAAGGGACAAATCGCTAGGCGATTTGAGAAATTATCATATAAAAGAATTTTTTTAAATGGGTATTTTTTGGCAAATTTTAAGCACAAAATATGTAAAAAATTTTCAGCTGTCCAAGAATATTTAAACAATATTTTTGAGAAATACTTTTCGTAAAATCAAATAATTTTCTCTTATATATTTATTCATGCAATTTTTATATATAACGAAAATCTCAAAAAGGAAGTTTAGAAGGGTCATACATATTAACGATAAAAAGAAATGTGAAATACACAAGTATTAAGTTTGCAATTCTGTAAATAATACAAAAACGGTTAACTTTTGAATTTTTGTATTTTTAGTCTGATACACTTTTTACGAATTTCATTCGCTTGCAAGCCGGAATTTTGAAGGAAATAATTCTGCGCGCATGCATATGATGAGTTGTATACTCTAACTACTCTATTCTATCAGAGTACGTTATATTTATATTATCAAATATATTCGCTAGTCGAGAAAAAAATTTCGCCACTGTGGAATTCTTTCTTTTTGAGCGGAAATAGAAACCGATCGTAAGATGCGCGTTCAGTTGACAATCGTGACGAATAAATGTAGGTAGTAGGATTTATTTTCGCGCAATCGCGGATTTCAGGATTTTGGGGGCAATTGTACATACACCGGCATTTGTCCAACGAGATTTACCGGTGCGTTATTTCGAGATATTGCAGTGAAATAATGCGTGATCACCAGTAAAGTATTTGCAGAACGGCCGACTCTGATGCTATCTTATTTTCCTCTCTCGGCATTTGTCTCTTTGCATTTTGTCTGCCTACATAAAGGTTAATTCACGCGTAAATACTCACCTTACCCATCGCGGACATCATCGGCCTCTCGCGGACAGCGCTCACCTTCCACCGCTTTTCGCCTGACTCGATTATTCGATCGATTACTCTGATATTGTGCCACCGAATCTGTCAGAAGTAATTTAGAATCGCAGAGAATGCGCGAAACTCTTCCCTTTTATTCTCGAGATTGCCGTTTCTTTTCTCCAACTCTCTTCACACTCCGCCGTTCCGTCCACCGGTCCTCCCCGCTCACCTGTCACGTGATCATTCGTGATGCAAGATGTAAGTAGATAATAGGTCTGTTCTTTTTCGAAGAATTCTGAATTCTGAACTAGTTCTCTTGCGGACAGGGTTGCCAACTTTTTGAGAGATTTTCCTACACGAGCATATCTCTAGGTCGGTTTTTTTATTGCTGCACTTTCTGAACTGATTACACACAGTGCAATAGTTGAAGTGACAGAAATATACATTTATTTTACTTTAACTTATTGCACTGGTTCCGAGCAGCAATAAAAATAGACCTTATATAATACCTGGTTTATTCTGCGGTCTTAATCCTAAAATTCTAAAATTCAGCCAATGAAATATAGATTTTAGATAGGACTTAATTAAGACTGGCAGTCCTATTGGTTGAATTTAAAAATTTTAGGTTTAAGAACTATAAGCATAAAATCCAAAATCTACAAAAAGAAACCTGAGAGAGGACACTAGTCTTTTTCCTAAATTTTAATTGTGTGCATCTCCTATCTTTTTTGATATTCTGCGAGTGATAAAAGATTTGTTTGCGTCGAATGCTCTAACATGCTCCATAGGTCCTACTCATTCCAACGAGTTCGTTGAAGTGAATAGGAACTATGGTAGGGGCATGTTGGAGCATTTGACGCGACAAATCTAAAGATAGAACGTCCATTTGTTGTGTCGACTTGTGTCTTGTGTCAAATGGAAAGCATCCCTAATTTTCATAGACAGGTGCTAAGACTAACATGGCTGCTACTGTGCTGCCTATTCGTCTTCTCGTGACATCGCCCTTTGTCTCGACAATACTTTTCTAATCAGCGAAGAATAAGGAGTACGAAAGGGAGAGAGAAAGAGTGAGTGAGAGAGAGGGAGACTACGATGACGACGACGACGACGACACATTAGATGGAACAGCGAACTTCAATGGAAGACTTCAGCTAGCAAAATGTCAACCCGATCGCAGCTTACAAAGGATTTAAATGGTTCGTCTCCGCTTTATCGCGTGTTTACGTTCCTCGTCATAACACTAGAATCGAACTGTTTTCCACGCGAATGCTCGTCTCTCCCGTTGGCGAACGTCAATATTGTTGCCCAACATTCTACATCTCGCGCGAGTTTCAGGATTAATTAGCCTGTCGTTGTATCCTTTTGGAGTAAAAAGGAGCGACTGGCCAGTAAAATCTTCGTACTATCTTTGATATACTTTTTTGTAGTAAAAGTATAACTGTGTGTAAATTTTATTCATTACTTGCAGAATCGGTGAAAGCGCTACTTGGCAAGCATGTAAAAATACTATTAAAGAATGTGGTGAAATTGGAAACAAAACAGGATAAACAGGAAAATCGTGTTCTCGTGAGTAATTGTTTTTTCCGATTTTTTTTTCTCTGTCTCTCTTTTTGCAATAATTTTTTTATTTTTTGCATTGTAATAAATTGATTTTGTCTTGTCCTTAAGGTGTTCTCGCCATGTCGCCTCTTTCTCTTATCGGCCAAAGTACCCACAAGAGTAAGTACTTTAATTTATATTCTCTTTTAAGCCGTTTAATCACTTTATGAATTACGATTTCTGGTTGAGTTGTACTTTATAGTGTCTTTCACTGTAGCAGATTTGTACCAATCTGCATTCGATTAATGCTGTACTATTGGTTGTCATATATTCTACCAATAGACCATAAACATCATTAATCTAACCCAAGTTGATGTAGGTCTGTTATAGTTGAAAATGTTGTTAGTCTATCACTTTGCAGCTGGCTATATTCTCTGCATCATGATTGACTAAAATAAGATCAGAAATCTACAAGTTTTATCAATATAAGACTAATTTAATCTTGGCTCCACACATTTGCTCTTTATCTTTTTTTAATTTTGAGAAATAGAAAAAGATAAACTTTTAAACTGAGATTTAAATTATTCTGAAATGGAATCGGATCATAAGTGTGATTTACTCTTTTATTACCATGCTGCATTTAAATTTTATTCTTTTGTAGATCGACTGCCATTTTCATTATCTAGAAGTAACGGCCATAGAGTCGAGAAGAGCAAATCAGCTATGTTTGACCGTCGGCGAACGGTATTACAATTTTACTACAAACAGCGTCGGTGGAGATACCACGGAAGTAGACGCTATGATAGAGGCCTTACATACGGCAATTCGAAATATCTTTCCTACAGTACCGTTAAAGTATGTTTTGCTTCATTTTGTAGTCAAGGAACGCTTGCGAGATTCTGCTGATCATGTATTTTAAATATTTTTAGTTATATTATACGAAAAATAGAGGTAATACCAGCTAGCAGATTGCAGAGTATACGAGGAAGCGAGTTAGCTAGAAGCACAGAAGCCACGAGACACACAGGACCCTGCGGTGGTTTCTCCACTCAATATGCATGCATGTGTGACTTGCATGGTGTACCGTACAGGGAGGAAGTGGCCTGGGTGAGATTGACGGCATCGTTAAAATTTGCTGTAACAATGTCGAATTATCTGCTACAAAAATCTTATTTAGACAGATACGAATTTTAGGATGTCGACACAATATACCTTTCACATGACACCAGAGAGCTGAATTTGACAGACTTCGATCATTTAGATCAGAAGGACTTGGTGCCAATTATCTCGGCCTTGGAATATAACACTTGGTTCACTAAATTAAGGGCATCTCACCTCAAGTTAAATCACGAGCCTTTAGAAAGATTGTTACATGTTATGCGAAGATCTTTGTCCATTCAAGAGCTTTATTTAGATAATCTCGGGATTAAGTGGTAATGGTTTAAGCAATTAGTTTTTACACAGAAAAAATATTTAATGCATAATATACAAATATTTGTTTTTGAAAGGGATTTCGCTCATAAGCTGTCGTTAGCCTTGATCTCTAACGCTAACACGATGTTGCAAACAATAGATTTGTCACACAACATGATCGAGGATAAAGGTATATATTAATTAATTTCAATTATTTATTCAGTATTCTTTTTGTATTTGAAATCTTTATCTGCACTACAACCCATTGAGCTCTATTTTCCGATTGTTAACCATAATTTCAAAAGTGTCCTGAATAGATTTTTATTATATTTTTTGTAGGAGCCTCTAGCTTGTGTGGGATAATAGCCAAGTTAATGCAAGGTGTGCAATAACCATGTATTTTAATTATTCCTAGTAATTATACAGGCATGGGAGCAACTCACTTTTCTCATTTATTTATTTAGAAATATCACTTTCTCTCATTTTTCTAAAAAAGACTCACTTTTCTCACTTCCTTCTTTATTTTGAGCAACAGATATATGAAAATACGAAAAATAGTAAATAGATAACATTTTCTAGGACTCCACAGAGGCAGTGGGAACTTTTGTCTGTTCATGTTTTGTGTGTGTGATTATTTACTATCAATTTCAACATTTATCAATAAATACATGAAAAATAAGTCATTTTCATATATATACACTATCGTTCGTAAATTTGAGAACGATTTCCTTCGCATCTTATGAAAAATTAAGTATCTTGGTGAAACAAAATCATACAAAAGTTTTCAAAGATGTTTTTTAAAGAGAAAAGATAAAACTGTAAATTTAGTTTTTAATTTTGTTTTTGCAGTATTTTGTTCCTAAATGACATAAAATAAAAAAAATTTTTTAAATATTTTTATTTTACTTTGAAACATTTGTAAACTGCTAAAACATTATTGAACAAAAATTTATGAAAAAATTTTAAAATAGGCTCTGAAAACAAATTTTTCTTTTGTTTAGTTTCTGTAAAGTATTTCATTTAGAAGTTGACGTTTTGTTAAAGTGAGTTTTTACTCAAGAAATTCAATATTGTGAAAAATCATTGTACTTTTTTAAAATCAATTTTTTTAATATCTAATTTATTATGTAAAAACTAATTTTTATAAACTTTGAAATTAAATAATTTATAGAAAAAGAGACAGAAAAAATTTTTATTGTATTATCGATTTACATGAATAAAGAAAATATTTTTTAAGACTTTTTAAAAATTTTCCGTGTTCTTGAATTTACGACGGTAATGTTATCACAACAGCTGATATCATCCCTGAGCTCGGCTGGCAGGCCGAGTTGATGAGGAAAGCGTAGACTGTAGAAGCCACGCTCTGTCGAGCCTGCTCTATGTATTACGAATCTTTTTTGTTTCCCTATGATATAAGATAATATGTTTTATTGTTATATAAATATAAACAGTATATAATAAATGAACTAATTTTTAACTTATATATTCTCTAAAAAAAGCTAATTTTTTTACTATTTTTGAAAAAATAGCTAAACTGCTCCCTTGTCTGTACTAGTATATGATATGCTTTTCCTTTAAACATGCTTTATTTTATAAACTTATGAAGAGACTTGTATTTATTTCTTTTTTTTTTTATTTTGAATTATATAATATTCCAGATTTTACTCTATACACAAGCATTGCGTTAATATGTAAAAAATTATTGATCTTTGCAAGCAAAAGCTTCTATTATTTTTATTATTTGTACACCAGACAAAATTTGTAATATATTTTTAAGGTGGTACTCATCTGAGCGGTCCTATTGGCAAGTTGCCTAAAGGTTTACAAGAATTAAATTTAGCCCACTGTGGATTGACCGGGAAAGGTATAAGTCAAATAGCTCACGCATTAAGTTTGAACAGAAGCATGCCGACTAGTTTGCGATATCTGAATCTTTCGGAGAACACCTTGAAGGACGACGTCAATGTGAGTTTGTAACTGCAGGTTGATCTTGTGGCGATAAGTTACAGAATCTTAATTTGTGTAATGATTACAATAATTAAAATTATAATTCGTATTTAACGATTGCAGAATTTGTGCAATTTCTTGGCACAACCTAATAGTTTAACACATCTAGATCTTAGCGGTACGGATACTACTTTAGAATATGTAAGTAGTTAATTTTGCATAGCCTTCTTTTAAATAATAACTTTAATACTCGATCGTCCTAACAGAAATTTAAATCAATTTAATGGAAGGTAATGTTTATTAATGCTTTTAATACTAAAATAAATAATTAATTATTACCTTCTAGTATTAAATTAGTTTAAATTTCTATAAGAGCAAGATACAATTTGCATTGTTTTTTATGACTTGATTTAGTTGTTCGGTGCATTACTACGAGGTTGTGCAACTAATTTGGTCCACCTGAACGTTGCCCGGAATTCCTTTTCAAGCAAGAAGACCAAAGAAATACCTCCAAGTTTTAAACAATTTTTCACGGCGACCCTCTCGCTGAAGTACTTAAATATATCTTCGTGCAAACTACCGTTGGAGGCATTAAAACATCTGCTACTCGGTTTGGCGTGCAACGAAAGTACAGTTGGCCTAGAGCTTGACATGAGCGGAAACAATTTGGGTTCCATGGGCGCGCACGTTCTGGAATCATGCATTCACGGAGTTCGGTGTATAGCGTCGTTGGATATATCGGATAGCAGTACGTATATAGCTATGTAAGAATATAATAACGAATTCGATTGGATGTGCGCATTGATGCATCCAGCATTAAAGCTGCCGTACACAGATTGACATAAAAATGTGTGTTTAATATAAATATAGAAACAGATTAAACTAGCACATCTTCTATTCACTTTATTGCATTGCTAAGAAAAATCTGTATTTTATAACTCGAAGTATTTTTATTTCACTTTTACACTTAAATAAAATCAATATATACACTAGTACGCCCAACCGAATTATTCGCTATAACGTGTTTCGTAGTTTATTCCCGGGATATATAGTGTTGACCAATTAGTTGCTGTTAATACAAAAAAACTACTATTGTAAATTGTAAAACCATTCAGTCAATTTCAGGAAATTGATTGTATGGTTTTACAATTTATACAATTTCTTTCGATTTCAGATCTGTTTCAAACGAAATGGATATAAGGTTTTTTCAACATTTTTATTTACAGACATGGACGTCGATTTGGCACAAGTTGTAACGGCAGTTGGCAAGAACAAATCGATAAAGCAGTTATACATGGGACGCAATACCGCCAGTATGAAGAGCAAACACATAGCCGTCGTGATGGATGCTCTGGTGCAAATGCTTCAGGAGGACGATTGTGTTCTTCAAGCGTTACATCTACCTGATTCTCGATTAAAAGGCGATCTCTATAACCTGATTAATGCTCTTGGTAGCAACACGTGTCTACACGTCTTGGATATTAGCGGTAATCAGATAGGTGATCCTGGTGCGAGGTTGCTGGCAAAAGCGTTGCAAATTAATAATCATTTACGGACCATTATATATGACAAGAACAACATCACGTTACAAGGCTATGCGGATATCGTTCACGCTCTAGAGAAGTATGCGCATGTATCCACATAGATCGGAATAAGAAGGAATACAATAAATTTATTTAAAAAATTTATTCTTACAGAAACTGTAGCGTACGACACATGCCGTTTCCCATTTATGATCTGCAACCTTGTATGAAAACTTCCGCAGAGAAAACAGAACAGTTAGTCAAAAAGATACAAGATCTGTTGCAAAGAAATGTTACGCCGTGCAAATATAGTCATGGGCAAGCGTTCCGGTTGCAACAAGGATTTCTGTTGAGTTCTACGCAACAAATGGTCGATAGACTCGTCGTTCAAACTCAAGACACTATAAAGACTCTCGCGGCAGAGAGTTGTGATGCTAATAATGATATCAATTATGCGACTGGACTTATACAAGATGCGGATAATTCTAAACAAGTACGACTGATAAAATTTGGAAAAATTAGAGCTTTGATTGAGACGTTGAAATATTCACGCTTGTTATGTTCTTTTGCAGCTACTGCCAAGATTACACGAAGTACTTCAAAGACGCGATGAGAATAATCCAATCGAGCAAAAGCTACATGATATGGCAAACGAACTTCATAAAGTTATAACAACATATCTACAGGTATGTGTTGAATGAATTTTTACAATTACTTTCCTACTCTTGCTAGTAGTTTAAATTACAAATTTAGAATAGTCATTATTTTTTGAGAAATATGATTATGTGTAACGTGAAAAACACTTACGTTGATTCAGGATTCTTTGGATGCGATGATAAAATGTGCAAATGAGCAATGTCCTACTATACTTTCACAAATGGTGATCAGGGGCGATGAGAGTGAGCCGATCGCAGTACAAGATGATCTTCGTAATACGTGTAAAGAGAAAAATCAAATTAATAACGAATTCATACATACCACTGTTACCGAACAAGCTGGCGCAGATATAGTTAATAGAATTAAGTAAGAATTTTGCAATTTTAATATAAATATTATATATAAATATTATATGTTGGTTTGTTTTTATAATAATTTTAATCCTTTTCTCTTTTTTCGTAGTGAGCTTAATTTAGCAGTTGCGGCGCATATATCCGACAGGATCACGGACGAGGTAATCGAATCATTATCAAGAAGTTATAAAACTTTGGTAAGTTTCAAAACAATTTAATATCATATAAAATATATTATCACTCTTAAGAGAAATTTAATCTAATTAACGCTTTATGGTGTGTGTGCGCGCGCGCGTGTGTGTGTGTATAGAACATATATATTACATATTTGCACAATGACATATTTATATCAACTAACAAAAATTTATAGCTTGCATTCTCAAAATATAAATTCTAAAACGACAAATTGATATGAATGTCTACGAATAAATTTTTATTTTTAAAAAAGGATACTCATAGATTTTTTTTATATCGCTGATTCTCTTATAATGATACACAAACTAATATAATAAAATAAAATACTTTCAGATTGGCGATTGTGATAGCCGAACGAGAAGTAGCACACCAGATGTTTTACGACCTAGCGCTGGCTCAATGAGTAGCGGAAGCGTGATAGGCGTGACTAGTGCGAGCGGTGTCTCCATGACTTTACCTCCTGGTAGAGTTAATCTCATGTCCGAAGAGGACTGTCCGCCAGAAACATGTTCGCTAGCAGATTCTATTGGTCAATGCGTCAACGATCAATCACCAATGGTAAGAACTTTAAATCCTTTAATTTCTTAATATCGCACAATTGTGAGATAATTACTTTAAAAGTGCATAGAGAACATATATATTTCCTATATACAATATAAATATTTCCACTCGAATTCGCTTGATATGCATCTAAAATACGTTATTTTTGTTTACACGCTTACATAGAAATTGGATTATCTTAATCTGGTAGGTATATAAAGATAAAAATAAGAATCTTATTGGATCATACATGTGAATACACAATCAATAGGAAATAAAAAATCAATAAATGATTATTATACATCAATATTGTATAAAATATTTTGATACCGTTTTATTCAGGCAACACCACATCTATCGAATAAGCGTAAAAGTCTGCATGGAAGGAAATTGAGGCCCAAATCCGTAGTGGACTCAGTAGAAGGATTATCCGCTGATGATATACCGGATCTGTTGCCGTCATTGCCGAAGAGTCAAGCGGAAGGTTTGTATTCATTACTCTGTAATAAGTCTGTAAAGTTGCAAAATATATGATTGATACTTCGCAGCTATTTCGGAAACCGAGCACTCGTTGACAGAGTCATTAGATTCCGTCTCGGAATTGCCTAACACTGTGAGCCAACAGTTACAACATTTAGTAAAGTCTAGACCGCGCAGAACGAAAACGCGAGCGCCCACGAGACCGATGTTAAGACCAGATCAACCGATTGACGGTCTTGCTCTGGGCGAAGGTCTCGACGTGTTCTTCCGACCTACTACACCTACCACGCCTTTGATCTCGCCTACGAGTGACGACAGGTTAATATAACACTCTTTCATATTGACTTTCGGTGGAGTATATTTCTCCTTTAATTTTTTTTTTGTTCTTTTTCAACGAACAAACTGTAAAAAGCTTATTGTAATTTACAGTTCTCTACATACTTTTCCAACGGATGGCAGTCCTAATTTATCGCTGACGAGTCACAAAAGTATCCCACCAGACATGGAGAAAAAGCATAGTTGTAATTCACCGATGCTAAAAACGCTTTTGGAACCCACGCCGCGCTCACGTTCCAGCGACAACTTGGAAAAGTTTTCTCCCCTTGTTGGTAGAAGATCACAAGGTGATTCGCCGCTTACTGCGTCACCGCTCGCCCGAAGAAATACTACGGACAGCGCTCAAACTTACGAGAGATCCAAAGGCGAGGTTTTCGTGAAAGAGATCTGTAACAACGCTGCTGCGACAAATGACATAAGCGACGATTCTAGGCGCAGCACACTAACAAACGTATCTAATATGAGTCCGCGTGGCTCGCATGATATCGATGACACCTTCGGAGCGAACACGTCGGAAAGAGACCAAGAGAGTCGTAAAAGTGTCGCGAAGAAATCCGTAACTGATGCAGAGAAATCATCTTCATCCGTCAAGCTACGATCAACCGGTCACGATCTGAAAAGTCCAATAAACAGTAACAGCAGCGGCAAGAGCATATCCGATTCAGCCAAATCCCCCGTATTAAAACCATTGAAGAATGTCGGATCTACAAGCGACGGAAAAAGCAACGGCTCACTTATCAAAAATAAGCCCACTCCACCAGCGACGGCACCTAAACCGCGACCATGGAGCATGACCACCGATCGAAAATCTGGTAAGAAACATTTAGAAGATATTTTCTAGTAAGAGGTACAGATCACATGTAGCGAATTCGATTGAATGCACTCAGTGCGTACATTAAATTGTGTGGTGCACATTAAGGCTTTTGAGTACTCATCTAAGATAGCTAATCTAAAAGTTTACTGAAACTTTCGTTTAATAGATGTATATTGTATATTTTGACTTTACTAAATTTTATAGGAGAATTCAGTCTGTTAAGCGATGGTTCTAGTCCGAACACCTCGGCTGGCAATACGCCCGACTCTGGTGATGCTCTCGATGAATCGACTGACAGCGGTGTCAGTGGACCGGCCTCCTTGCCGCCGACGTTATCGACAAGCAGCACCGCGAGTTCGTTGAGTAACTCGAGCGTAGAAAAGAGATCGGTGAGGGAATTGGCAGCGAGTTTGAACAAGAGCAAAACAGACAGGAAGGAAAACGGTAAGTGCTTTTCGTTTCGATTACCCGCTTCTGTGTCGCATGGTTAAATTTTTTTTCTTGATTTGCCACATTTCTCGATCCTAGACTCATCGCTACACACATTCTTATGTTCCTTAATATAGCTCTAAAAACGCATGTGTATAATTCCTTCAATGTACAAGCCACACCTGTTACCTATTATTTTAGAGCATGCCGCACCTGCAGCATGGCGGTCACTACTTCAACGTTCTGTCGATCGAGCAAATACCAAGGTATTTTATGTACATTTTGTTTTATTTTTTTCCCTGTCAAGAAATTTTCTTATCACAGCTAAAATATATTTTTTATGAGATGTGGACGTACGTGCGTGTGTGCATATGTGCGTGCGTGCGTGCGTGCATGCATGCATGCATATTTATAGCTCCATGTTAGACAGAATGCAATCTCGTTATTAATTAATCGAAGTAATCAATGAATCAATTTTTAAACATAAAGAGATCTTTTGTATGCTTAATATATTCTATTATTTTATAGTTATTCTTAGATTGTGTAAACTGAGTAATTATTTTAACAAATATGGTAATATCTTATTAGAAAATTTTATAAATACATATATATATATATATATTTATATTTATTTATTTATATTATATTGATTATAAATTTATAATATAAATTTATGTATTAAATATATATTCTGTAGGTAATTATTTAGATTAGAGGAGTCCTTGAGTGACCTCCAACAGGTTTTATCCGTTGCTCGTTATACGTTACAAAATTATTAATAATCCAAGTTGGTTATTTCTCCGCTTTGAATGACTTTAGGCAGCAGAGGAGGTATGGGGTTATCCGATTAAATGCGATTGACTTTCCATGCGAAACGAGGACTACCCCACCTTCCCCCTGCCTAAGGGAAATTGGTCGCTCCTAGGGAGAAGATGGGATGAACTTCACTTCGCGTGAAAAGTCGTGCGCCCTTAGGCAGGAGAGAGATGTGGGGTGGATCTTGCTTCGCGAGAAAAGTCGTTACAAAATCAAATTTTCTACTTTAAAAAATAAACTCTCCGTGTAAAAACAAAAATTATGTAACAAAATTATATTTAAAAAAAAATTTTTAGAGCAAAAAATTTATTTTGAAATAAAGCTTTGTTTTATATAGTAGACAAGAGAACGTTATTTTTTAAATTTACTTTATTAATAATTTTTTAACGGATAACGAATGATGGCTAAAACTTGTTGGAAGTTACTCAGGATCATGATCTTGATAACATGTGTTAAGATCAAGGTCATTAAGGAAAGGGTTCCTCTAATCTAAATGATTATTATTTTATAAAATAAATAAGAATTGCAATGTGCTGCTTTATAGGCAACGGAAGTGCCGAAAATGGTTGAGGAGAGCCGTTTCAGCTTTAAGCTTCGTCGCACATCATTCTTGCGTGATTCAAATTTCAACTACAATAATAACGATGTGGTGGATGTCTGATCACGCTTGAACAGATGACTCAGCATTGCACTATAAGGAGTATTTTCTTCCGTATGCTGATGCCGGCTATCTGATACACGAGATAACAGTACTTTTCGTCTTCGTGCCATAACAAGTCTTATTGTGTATATAAATATGCATATACATACATCTTAACCGGTTTTAGCGTTAAAAATAAAAGGTATTAAAAATTTTTACAATAATTGAAGTACTAATCTGTTGTTAAAGTGGCATTAGAGAATCTACTAATTTTATTTGATGTCGCGTGTTTACACGCAACCGTAAATTTCTAAGGCGTAAATGACTTTACGTACTCACGTAATAAGTTACGTACTTACATATTAATCGTATACGTTTTATATACGAAGATCAGTTATTTTAATCCTTCGTTGGCACACTTTTGTAAAGTTTCACGGTTATCATATTGGATCAGATTGGCTAATTGCTGCCGTTCTAAAACTATTCATCTGATATGAATAAAAAAAATATAGAATATACTTTAAATATTATAGAATGTGTTTTATTAATGATAGCGTTATGAACCAAATAACATAATAGATTAAAAATGTTTTTGAAGACGTATACGTAAAAAAATGAACTGTAACATAAAAAAATCGTCTTCATTTTTTAACTTTTTTTAGTTGAAATTTTGAGATGGTACTCCTAAAATGTAGTACTTTCAAATGAAAATATGTACTAGTGTGCGTTCGAGAGAGAGAAGGTTCAATTACGAGCTAGTTATACAGCCTGAAATTCAGACTACGGGTCATTTTGACCCGTGATGACAACGAAGGATTAACCGCGCATTTCGACCTTTTTATTAAGATATTTAATTTTCAGTAAGATTAAGCCTTATTCCAATTCTTTGGCGATACGTTACGATGCCACGTAAAGATATTATTAGCGAAAGCGTTCATTGAAGATCCGTTTTGTTATGTACATACTTATATGTTGTTTGTCTACGCATTTTAACAGCGAGAATGTCTGGAACAGACGGGACACATCACAGTTTCAGCGAAACAAGCCAAATTTCCATATAGGACATTAAGAATAGCGGCAACTATGAAATAGGATAATATGTAAAAGAAGCGTGAGTGTCTTCCAAGATCGCACAAGTTACAGCAATGACATCACGTTCTTCATTCGAAATGATAACATCCATTATAATATTTTTCCATCGAGTGCAACATATTTTTACTGTGATTAATTCGTAGAAATGAATTTAAATACGATTCAGTCTAGTTGAAGTTCCTATCATGCAACAATATGTTTATCTATAGACAAGTGTATTAGCAGATGGATCCTTCGGCTATGTAAATTCTAAATAACAATTTTTTACTTATATTTATGCAGCTAATAGTTTTTAATCGGAAGATAGAATTTATCACGCATATAAAACGAAAACTTATCTTTAACGGATAATCGTTAACGGACAGGTTTTTCCGCATAAGTTGGTATCTGTTATTTTGCGGAAATTCTGAATCGATCTCGATTCTTAATTCGTTGTGATACTTTTCTAAAATTTTTTTTTTACTGTAAGAATTGAATACAAATCAAGTAAAGCATTAACAATCACTGGTAAACGCAAAGTCTACTACAGAAAATTTGTACGTGCAATCACAATCGTATTTTTTAACATTATTGATTGAGAATGTAGATTTCTAGATATGTATATCTTGTCATTCAATGGAATAGGACTAACAATGCAATATAATTTATCGAGATACTTTTGCGTTGCAAACATTCGAAGAGAATTTTTTTGTAATAAAAACGTTTTTGTAGGCATTAGGTCGCTACGAAATTATATAATCTTGTATCGAAAACATATTTGCCCTTTTATATAGCGACAAACGCGTGTATATATATATATGTAAAAAAAAAAAAAGATTTACGTATAATAAGGACGAACGAAGTGGATCGTGGAGAATTCTCATTGATCAAAGTGAAATAACGCGGGAAAAAAATCGAAACATCTCTTGTGAATTTTTTACCATGCTTAATTATCATTATATAATATTATTATTGATCCCTTATTGATTGAGTCAATCAATGCTACATAGGATATGTGATTGTTACATCTTATAATATTACATTAACAAAGGAGAGTATCTCCCTCACATTAAGCGAACGAATATTAAAGTATCATGTTAATAAAAATTATTGTATGTGTGCGCACGCGCGTGTGTGTGTGAATGTGTATGCGCATATGTCGCAAGTATATTTAGGTTGTAAGAGATAAAACACATATAAGATAGAAGCGATTGTTCTACCTATATATGCGAAATGCGCAAGATCGTATATAGAGTTATATAGAGTGTCTCAGACTTACAGTGGCATTTATTGTTAATAAGACTCCTGAAATTATTTTGAGATGAAAATCTTACATTAAAATGCCGAGACTGTAATAATTATTAAATGAGGAATATTTGAAGTTACCTAATCAAATTGTTCGAAATTTACGCGTCCAGATATATTTTAAAGTATCATTCCTAGGATGGAATGAGATTGTCTTAAATCTGGTCATGGGCAGTCTTAAGACTTCATCTAGCTAATTAAATGATTGTGCGTCTCAAGATCATATATAAGATAATTTTAAATATAAGATCTCCAACTATGGCCAGTATAAGTAGTGTCCGATTTTATATTCAAGATTGTCTTAAGTCTGGTCATGAGCAGTCTTTGAAGCGGTATTCATAGTCAAATTTTATAAAGATATTTTAGAGTGATATATATTTATAGTTTGATCTTATATTCGATCGTCTTGAATCTAATAATAAACGATCTTAAGGATTAAATCCACTTAATGAAATGATCATGGTGAATCTTGAGATCATACTTATATACAGGACAACCTTAAATATAAAATCGAATTCTTGAGATTGATGTAATTTTACAAACATTTATTACTGTGCGATATGTTTTATGTTCGTCATGCCTGAGCACGGGAATTTCGGACATTTTGATTAATCACAACTTTAAATGCTTTTCATTTAAAAACTGTTATAACTTTTGGCATTTTAGTATTAATTTTTATCTCAAAATAGTTTCGGGAATCTGTTGTTAACAACGTAACTGAGGTAAGTCAGATATACTCTATATATAATTGTAACATTATGTAAGACATCTTTAAAACGAAAAGGGACATCGGTCTTAAAGAGTGTATTTCTTAATTTAATATACAGATTCCGCAAAAAGACGCACTATCGAACTTACATGATCTATTGTAAGAAAGTCTTGCATTAATACTTAATCGATTCTACACGAGAGTCTCTATTCGTAAGAACGTTTTTGCGATATTTACTTTTAGATACACGTCGTTCTTGACGATTTTGGACTTGCTCCTAGGGCGTAATATTTTTAAACGAAGTCTCGCTTGTATTCATTTATTCGAGACTAAAAACTTACACGTATATAATACACACGTCTTGTACTACGTTACGAGTGATTTGTAAGCAGCATACACGCACTGTTTATTCTGACGAGATGTATCTATGCGAGAGAAAATTAGACATTACATCGCGTCGTAAACGAGACTTGCTGTCTACTGTGCCAAAACACCTATTATACAGCAATTACGCGTAACTTTTTTACGATTAGAAGGACTCGCTCCACCTTGACTGGTTCTCCGGTTCGTCGCGTTGTTTGTATTGCGTCATTTAATTCTCTCGCAGACAGATTCTATAATATTGTACATAATCGAAGACCTAGTAATCTTTCATTCCATGATATTACTTACTAACCGGAGTTAATTGCTTTAATTTATGTATATATATGCGTGTGCGTGTGTGCGCGCGCACTAGCTCACACACAGGTAATATATGTGTATATATGTGAGTGCGTTCCATTTCCACGCTCACACGCTATAAGCATCAGTTCATCCTTATTGTCAATCAAATATTAAATAAGAACAAATAATGCTTAGCGCTGCCAAACCGAACGCATTCACAGACGTATATTAACAGGGTGTTCCTAAATTAAATGTCAAAACTTCGAGAGCGTATAGGGAATCATTAAACTAACAAAAAAGTTCTTTAGAGATTTGTTTTCGTTTTGTCTTCAAGAAAATTGCAAAGAATTAAAAAATATTTTACCTGAAAGAAGTCCAATGATATTAAATCGGCAATTTTTAATAATTAATATCGTTAAATATTGCAAGAATTGCAAAGTTGCAGAGATTATAATAGTTTAAAAAATTACGATTGTAATGGTCACAAAAAAGTAATAGATCAATGGTTATTCTAAAAAGATATTTACATGCATAAACTTGCATACAAATTTATAGCCTCGAAAAGTCTTATCTTGTTTTTGTTTAGTGAAGATGCAGCTATTAATTTATTATCGTATGTTTTATACTATTTATTATACACATAGTTTTAATATTTTATCCAAATTATGTAGATATTTGTGATTTTGAGTAGGCTCCTAATGGGGCCTTAAATTTTCGGCATTTTATTAAAAAATTATTTTAATAACAATAATAAGATTTGTCAAGATTAAGGCTATGATGGTTCTTCTTTTTTTCATTTTTACGTAAAAATAAAAATATGAGAAACAATCCCCAATGGTCTTGATCTTGACAAATGTTATTAAGGTCATGAATCTGAACAATATTATAATGTTAATGCTGCGCGGTGGTACTTGAACTTTACGCTAAATCTACCAAAGAATTTCGAATTTCGCTCTAAAATTTTAGGAATGTATTCTTGAAGAGTTGTATTGTCGACGTATGAAAAGAAATCGATTTTTTTTTACTCTGTAAATCAAGCGCTCCCCTTAATTTGAAATTAAACTTTTTACAAAATTTCGAAATCGGAGAAAGCGATTTCCGAAACTCTATCCCACCAATTGAATCATCTCATTGTTCTATGTATATAAAAAGCCTATAATACAATTATCAAAACATTAATATTTTACAAGATATTTTTCATATTTTATATCAATATGTGCCAGAATTAAGTATATTCGAAAATTGTTAATGTTTCGTCATCTCTACCTCAATACTTTTATATATTATACATATATTATATGCAAAATAATTAGAGAAATCATATTACGTAGAAAAAAATCATAATTTCATTAAAGTAGTGATAAACTTCATAAGATTTTAAAGATTTGATTTTTTTTCGAAAATTAATTTGCACTTCTTTTAAATTATATATCTTTTGTCTGAAATATTTTTATAAAAAACCTAGAAGGAAAGAAAATTTTAGAAGGTGATCGATAAAACGGGACATCCTGTATATATACATACATATATAAGGAGAATCAGATGCGTGTGTGTGACATATGTGATGTATAGCGTACGTGTGATATATGAGATATATCGCATATTAAAATCTTCCCTGATATTCATTCCTGTACGCATTACACGATACATTTCTATATACATACGAATGCGAAAAAAATTACATTATACGCACGCCTAAATATATTGTGAATATTAATGTCTCGATCGCATCCAACATCGCGTGTGCTCGAATGGATCAAGGATTGAGCGATTCATCGATGTTAACATTTGCAATCTATTTTGCCGGACTTGATACAAGTGCGACATTAATCCTTTAACAAATAAAATAAAGACTCGTAACCGCATATGTAGAATTGAATGACTTTCATTTTCCATTTGGTTTAATTGTAGAATGTCTTTTCACAAATTCCAGAACATACCTATATATGTGTAGTTAGTATAAAAATACTATAATTACTTACCATAACAATAAATTATAGTGATATTAGGCACAAAGATATCACGTACTTCAAATAATATAAGATTATGTAGTAATATAGTAATTAATAATTAATATAAACAATTTAACAATAAAATGAAAAATTCATAATGTTTTCGACAGCAATTAATGGTACAAAAGAATATTTTTATTAATAAATTTACTAATAGAAACATTCTTTTACGCTATTAATTGCTTTATTAATTACTTTATGGTATTTATAACATATAAAGCTATATAGCTGTACGTAGCGTATAATTTCTTATTTAATATAATTCTACATTTATATTAAAATATAAACGTTTACATATAATAATAAAAAAGTTAAGTCAGGTATACATATGTGTCGTAAAAATTAATATCAAAAATAAAAATATATGCTTAGAAATAACGGTTGTATAGATGACAAGGGTCGTGCAAAGTTTCTAGTGCAAATAAATAAAGGGCTGCTATTTAAAATTTATATATATATATATATATATATATATATATATATATATATATTCAAAAAAACCTTTGAGTAGTTTAGAAATTATAACAAAATAGTATAATTACAATTATGTTTATTTATATAAATGTGTACATTTAAAAATAAAATTTAATCAAATTATACAAAACATATATAAAGAATTCTATAAAATGTAAATATAAAATTGTGTACATATATAAATTTATAATTTATAAACAGAACTCCATAAATATTTTATAGATTTTATAATTTTGTAAATGAAAAACTTTTTTGTATCTAACTATTAAAGAATTACAATTCTAATTATTGATAAACAATCAAAATATCTTCAAATATTTCATTTTTATTTGATAACATTACACAAGCGTTTGTCACAATGTAGATCATAAATGTGATTTTATCAATTGTAATTGTGTATAAATTAAAAAAAATTTTTTTAAATCTTTTTCCACAACCGTCGATTTTAAAATAAATTTTTACATAAATTTTATACACAATCAAAAAATGTCTTTGACAGATGTAAATATTTTTAAAAGAGATGGAAATGGATTTTTTTAAATTCTAGATTTATATAAAAAGCAATTGTTTTATATTGTTACGTATTAAGCTTCAGGATTCTTTACTTCGGAGGAAAGTACAAGGTAAGGAGGATACCTACAAAAGGTCATAACTGAAATCCTTCTCGTGTTCTTCTCGATTAACGGTTTTAGGCACGTGCCAAGTTGAATGCACTTGCGTAAGGGTTCAGACTTTAGACACAGGTCAACGTGTCATATATATGGGACTTTATGACACCGTCTGAGTCAGCGCGTTCGTCGATTCTTGTAATTTTAGGTCAAGGAGATGACTCTCCATGATCTGTAAGTATATCTATCATGCGATCCTAATGAACGCTAAGAATGAGTAACAGAGGAGACGTGAATTTTTACAATTTTTAAGATTTCAAATTTCATTTGTATGGCTTTAAATTAATGGAAAAGAGAATTTTTTTTCAAGGTTTTTTGAATTTTTTTAGAATCCTATTCCGTTTAATTCTTTGTGCTCATTAGGGATCCACGAGATTCCAAAAAAAAGTTTGAGGCTTTATATCTCTTAAAAAAATTATATTCTTATATTAAATCAATACTTTTTTATACAATAACTTTACTCTTATATACAATAACTTACACTTTGTTATTTTCAAAAATGATCTCTTATATTTTTCAGAATAAATACCTTTTTGGGAATGTGAACTATTGCATTATTTTTTTTCTAAAAATGTTATATTTGTAAAATGTAACCATAAATTTTTATTAAGAAATATTACAAATTAAAAAAAAGTTATGGTTTGTTTTCAATAAAAAAAGCGCATTTTTTAAAGAACTTTTACCTTGCAAATTTTTTTAATATGTTACGATAAAATTAAAATCTTTAAAAAGCCACTACATTTCCATGTTTTACAATGTTTAAAGTATGTTCAGTAATTTTAAATACAGCAATCAATTAAAAATGTGTCAAGTGTGTTGCTCTTTGTGTGACCGACATAAAATTCTCAGGAAGTGATCACAAAGGATTAAAATAATTTTGCTAATCTCTTGGATCTATTGTATATTATATGAGTATGTTCTATATACAATGTTGTGTCACGAAACTGAAAAGATTTAGCGGAAGCGGCTGAAAACATATGTATGTACAACTTACCAATAAGAAATTGCATCATCTACTTTACCTTCTTTTGAAATTCTTAAAAGAACCCAGAGAAGTCGGATCATGAAGGAGACGCAACTTCCACGACTCATGATCTCGATAATCATAGACATAATCGTTAAATAGATGTACGTACAAGAGCTTGAAATAAATTGTTGGGGCTTAGTTAATTATGATCCGTACAAAAATAATTTTTTATTTGTTACTTCTTCAGTTTACATTCATATTATTCGTTTCTTTCTTTATCAAAACTTGATAATAAAATCGTTCCATGTAGACCATAATAATTCACTCGCAAGAGCTTTACCGCTAATATATCTCATTTCCAAAAAAGTATACTTTTTCTGCTTTATTTACAGATAATTCGTTGTGTAAAAAAAATACAATCTTTCATTTCTTTTTTTGTACTGACTAGTTAGAATAACATCTCTCATACGCTCGAGATTGTACGCTTAAGGGAATGTAAGACGAAAAAAAGGAGAAAAACAAAGACATGTGTATCAGCTAATTATCGCGTACTATCCTTTATAAGATACGCACATTATTTGTGTATGCATGTGTTATATACAAGATACAAATGTTTATTCAAATATTAAATATAAAAAAATTATATGTATGTTTTTGTGTGTGCCTATGTATGCCTATCACAACACTTTGATCGCCTCATCATATTTAAATATTACAGATGAATTTCCGCAAGAAGTTCGTCACCCATACAGGTTTCGCTA
>NW_017305811.1:449173-452012 GCF_001594115.1 Trachymyrmex septentrionalis | reverse complement strand
ATATAATTTATCATGGAATAAGAGGATAGATTTGCCTTTATTGGGTTACTTTAACAAGGATTCTTGCTACGCTTTACAGTCGTGCAATTCTCAACTTTGACGGAGGCTCATGCGCGAAATTACAGCTCGGTAATCGAAGTGTCAACGTCACAAACTCCACATCATCGATTTATCTCGTCGACCACTATCTTTATCTTTTAGGAAAATCAGGTCGTATATACATAAATCGTCGAAGGTCGTATACACGGAAAATGTCAAAGCGAAATTGCACGACACTATAACTGCGTATAGTAAAAGTTATGAATTAAAATTATCTGGATGACTGTCAGACCTTTTCAATCACATTTCAAAAATCTTACAACAATTATTAGTCAAGTTGGAATTATTAAGTTCATATTACTTTTAATTTTACTCGTCGGCGACGTGTAAACAAGATCTTACAATAAAGGAAGTGGGGGATGGGGAAAGACGACACGGTGGGCACCAACACAGTTCCCATTGAGGAAAAACGCGGTAAAAAAACTAAAAATTTCTAAATCAAATCTGATACTAATGGAATGCATTTAATAATGGATTAGGTATAATAACGGCGCGTTTTCTTAAAAATATTATTTGTCGACAATTGCCTCCCTGTTTCTCTGTAAAAAAAAAAAAAAACAAAAATATCAGCTAACATGAACATTCGATAAACCATGAAGATAAAAATTTTTATAAGAATCGAAATAATAACGTACAAGCTCTACACTACTACTTTCAAAATCGTACGTTTTGCCATTATATATAATATAACGTTTTTCTCTTTTCTCTCTTCCAGCCCTTTTTTGTCGAAATTCGGAAGACCATCTCGTTCGCCGCGAAATCTTCGTCGTCGGCGATTCGTTCGCTCCACAAACGCGGAGACTCAAACAGACTCGCCGAATTTCAACAAAATCACAATTGCGCTTCGTTTCTAAATTCGAGTATGCAGAACGGAGATCAGAGACATTTTGGTGAATAAGAAAAGATGAACGCGTATGATGTATGATCATACTGCGACATTGAATGGACTAATGGATGGATGTATGGATGGTGGCCAGGTCATGAAATGAAGAACAACAGAATGCATTTAATGAGCGATTGTTTATTATGCTCTTATTATGGTCACTTGTCATACAGGTAACGATGCTTCTCAATGAGTGAAAATAGTTAATATTATATTTGCTTTTCTCTCTCTTTTTACTCTTTTATATAATTATTCAACATTGAATGGAATAAATTGATGATGAAAGAGAATAACAATTTATGGATGCAAATAAATGTGGTTAGAGTGTAAAGTAATAATATTAAGATTAGCCCTTCAAAAGAAAAAAAATGCCTGTGAACTAAATTATACTTCATTGATAACAATAGTGGTGCCCAAAAATAGTCTTAGGACAGCAAACAATTGATAAACTTCATCGACGAGCGAAAGTGCAAAAGTAAAACGCGTATCATCGCTCCCTTTTTCTTTTTCTGAGTTTTGATCAACAAATAGAGGATTCTCTCTATTGAACCGTACGAATATGCGTACCCTGACAATGTCGCGCTCTTATCTGCTCACTGACAAGATCGTATCCTCCTCTCGTTTTTGTTCTCTTTTGCTCATCAATCCCTCACACACGATTTCGTTTGCCAAGCAATACTTTTCCGTCCGTGGTATCGTCGAGTATCATCCAATTGAAAGATAGCGTCGCTCTTCCAATTTTGAACTTCAATTTTGCACCCGAATTTTTCTGCACCGAACGACAGTTCTCACGTTGAACAAAATACTCCGAAATAAAACGGTGCCAAGAGTCACAAATAACTGCATTAATATATATTAACCCTTCACCGATAGATTCCGCGTCGGCTATTTTCATGATAAATAGAGAAAAAATATACGTCAGCTCTCGTGACTTTTGACATTACATCTTTCTTATTCAAGACTGAGAAACCGAGCATATTTTCTCCCTTCATGACGCTCGCGATGATATCGGTACGTCGTGTATTCCATATTTGAGAACTGTCGAATAATTTTGTTTAATTTGTAACAACGAATTAGAAAGAATTGCGCTAAGGTAAAATGACCGTGACATTTTCGGTGTGTATCTGCATACTTTTCTGATTTACAAGATTATAACTGCAGTTATAATGAACATAATGGAACAAACATCAACGATACCACAGACTTTCTCTCATCTTGCCTTCGATATCGACGAATTACAATCTTTCACCTTACCATTCCTGAATCTCTAGTTACTCATCTAAAGTGTTTCCGTACCTTCCGTAGAGTTACGACTAATTTTTACTACTTAAAACTTATCGTAAATATCGATAATTCTTAGCTCTTTCTTAGCTGAATCGCAATATCCTTCCTCTCTCCATCTCTTCCGTTTTCTCCACTCTCTCTCTCTCTTCGCGGAGAGACGAGAGACATCTCGAAATATTAAAAAATATGCAATTTTGCTCATTGCTCATAATGCACCGCCATCTCATTCTCGTGTCGTGTCAATAAGGAAAAAGGAAAAAAAGATAAGTCGAGCCGTCTCTATCGTAATATACACAATTGTGGGATAAAATGTGTGATGAGTGACAATGAATTTTCTGTCTAATCGTGTGCGGTATAATTCGAACTAAAACGGCAAAACGCATGATGAGAAAAACGCGCTGCTCTGTGTATGCGTGTATGTACGTATGTGTTTGTGTATATGTCCTTAAATTATTTTATAGCCGAAGGAATGTAATTAAGGTACAATACTTGGATCATGATTTCATCATCGGTGCGAGACGAATAAAATCCCTCTATAGTACCTTCGCAGCCAGCTGCTCTCTCTCTCTCTCT
>NW_017305811.1:442980-449145 GCF_001594115.1 Trachymyrmex septentrionalis | reverse complement strand
TCTCTCTCTCTCTCTCTCTCTCTCTCTCTCTCTCTCTCTCTCTCTAATAATTCACGAACACGTTGTAATTGCAACGCACAAAAAGATTTATCATCGTAAAAGTAAAACGCAAACATGCGTTTTCTCCCTCTCTGTCTTTCTGTCGGTCTGCAAAATTTTCTATTTGCGTGTAAGCATGCACTTTTGACATTATACAATGTGTATGAGTATATTGTGTGTATGTGTGCGCCCGCGCGCATGAATGAATTGTGGGATGAGAGCACACGCGCATCCACGTGCACTTGCGATCTATAGCAATATACGACTACTTATACTCAACAAGGTACTTAATAGTCTCCTCCTTCTCCCCCCCCCCTCTCTCTCTCTCCTGCTACTTAATATTATTTAATTGTTTTTCTTCAATTCTCCATTTCAATCCCCGAGCTGCTATGTGCTATTTTAACAACAATCTCACACCGAAAGTCTCTTAAATTTTTCTTTTCTTGGTTTTTTCTCCTTTTTTTACATTATGCTTACCCAAAAATAATATACCATATTAACAATCTAGTTCTATCAATATTCTCACTTCCGACAAAATAACATTACATATAATTTTGTACAACCCTCTTAATTATCTCGTAACGAA
The DNA here is from genome assembly GCF_001594115.1 of Trachymyrmex septentrionalis. NCBI lineage: Eukaryota > Metazoa > Arthropoda > Insecta > Hymenoptera > Formicidae > Trachymyrmex > Trachymyrmex septentrionalis. The sequence goes on along the minus strand of NW_017305811.1, from coordinate 448,520 downwards.
CGCATTCCAGTTATCGCGGACATTGTAACGTCGTTTCATTACGTTTTCGATACATAATTTATATATGTATATATATATATATTTATATATATAATATAACTTTTTTTCATCTTTTTTTTATTTCTTAGTCGAAGATGGACTTAACGTGTTACTTCATGAGAATGTCGCTGACATTTAGGAAAATGAAGATATCGTGATATGAGGAATATTTCAAGACGCGTTTAATCGAATGATTTTTGAATGCCTGTGATCTCCGATAATCTTTATGTATACTTTCGTACTATATAAATAATTTCACGTCCGCTATTGTCGATCAATGTGATAATTTTTTTCTTTTTATTAGACGTTCTCTATAGCGATATCTTAATGACTTATTGTTAGTGTAACATGCTTTTGGCGTAATATATATATACACACATATATATATATATATATATATATATATATATATATATATATATATACACACACACAACATTTTATATTAATTTCCTTGGCTATTGGCAAATATTCTATCTCTATCATTTAAACATTGGATTATAGCGAACGATTGCAAAAAAAGTGGCAGTAAACTAACAATTAGAGAAAACTCTTTATACAGACAAATGCAACACTTTTTTTAATGCAACAATTAATTGTAATATATCTCGGACAGTTTACTAATTTATGTGTATCCTTTTTTTTTCATCTGTTAGTGATCAATCGATATATAGGCCCTCAATCCACCGATACAGACATCTTTAATACAACTCTTTGTTTGCTAATAATTTTTAAAATAATTGCGCTTTTGGTTGAATTTCCTTGTTCTCGAAGTAAAACTTATGCGGTCGATCTTCTCTTTGCATTTTTCTTCGGCAGCAATCGTAATAATTAATTTCGAACTAATTCGCCAAATTGCCGTGCACATATATGTATCAATTAGACGCTGTTGCATTTTTGACTTTAGTTATTGATGCCGATCGAATATAGAATATAGAATATAGAATATAGAATAAGCTAAAACAGGACATATGGCTATAAAACTATGAAACGTGAACGTGTAACGTGACAACATTGGAATCAAAGTATTCATTAAATAACATCTCTCTCAATTTGCAGCAGTCAGTGTATATAATGGAGGATGAGTTGTTACTATATCCCTGCTGTATTAACTCTTTCCTTATCTCTTTTTTTCTTTTCTACGATATTCTTGAACGCTATAAGAGAATCCCTACTTTTCGATATACCGCAAACTAAGAGCAGGTGTAATAAAGTATCTCATAATGTTCCATAACGACGTTATTTATGTATATTAATATGAAATGAATGATATAGTCCGTCTTTTATTAAAAACGGCCTGCGTGCGTCGCGCAGGATATACACATCTTTAACAACACGTTCTACGGTTAAACGTTAACAAGTGTAATGGCTAAGGAAGGGAGATGGTAAGGAAAGGAGATGGATAGTATAGGATAGGGAGAGTTCGATATGGCACTAAAGGGTGTGGAGTGCGGATGACAGAAGATCCTTTCTTTCTTTTTTTTTTTACCCTCAGCATTAAAATGCGATTCCGAATGCCATCGTTCTGCATTTTTTTTGCGTTTTTCTCCATTTTATTCTCGCTTTTTTCTCTTCCTTCTTCACATTCTCTCTCTCTCTCTCTCTCTCTCTCTCTCTCGTCTCGCATCCGGTTTAATGGAGTTTAATGCCAAGTGAAGCAATGAAAGTACGATGGAACATGATTTTTTTTTTTACGATGTAACCTAACACACACAGCCAAGTAACGTGACACGCAAGTCACCCTCCGCGCAGTGACGAATGTCAAATTCAGTTAATATAGTTACCGTAATAATAGTCATAATTAGAATTGAGGCGAGTCAATGCAATTCCTACATCCCTGATTACTACGCTACACCACATTTTCTTGTGTGTGTGTGTGTGTGTGTGTGTGTGTGTGTGTGTGTGTAGATGGAGATATATATATATATATTTCTTTTATATAAGAGTTATAATTTAACATTTCCTCCCTTAATTCGTTCCATGTATTCTCGTGTGCACGTGTGCGAGCGTACTTGTGTGTATACAGATACATAATTATTTTCCTCTTTTCTTTTTCTTTTTTTTTTTTTCTTTTGTCTTGGATAGAGTCGGTAATTTATTGTTAGTTTAACATGCTTTGCAATGACATAATTCCGTAAGAAATTTAAGAAACTAGCTACACATAATCTACACGTCTAACTGTGTACTGCGGTTACAACTATCGGCTGGCGACGCGACGCGTACACGCGTGTTACCCATCGCGCCGCGATCCTCTCTCGCGCTTACAACAACGTTTGCGGAACAGAGAAATATATCTTAAACTGTACAAAACAAAGCGCTGTATGAAAAAATAAAAGATTCTTCTAACAAGGGTGGGCAATGACTGCCGGTCGTTTTAACACATCGTCCTCTCGCTTAAACAACTCATAGGTAACATTGACTGGCCGACTAATACTGCTTATGCCACATTGTGCAGATGCAGCCGCTACAAAATCGCCGTATCAATTGCCTTGGAAAATCCTCAACGACATACGTTAAGTGTTTCGTCCTTTCCGTTACCATCGTTATCTCGATCGAAATCGAATCTTCGTTCTTATTCGTGACTGATAATCCTTCCTCTGTAAACGTAAAATATTTTAACGTCTTCTCTCGACGATTACTAATTACGTGATCGTTGAATAAGAAATTTTAAAGGAAAACGCTCAAGAGGAAAGCGATTTTCCTTGCAATCGCTGGCTCGAAAAGGACTCAACGATTTTTCTATCGCAAATTAATATCGTTACGCGCGATACAATAATTTTGTCACCAATACACATGTACATAAGTATATAACGCTCTACTATTAACGCTGTACATACAATATATATATATATATATATTGCGGTATGCCGATTGTCGACCTGATATTCGTGACAAAATTATCTCCATTTTAATATCGGCCACGCACTGGGGACCGATTTCATGCATTTGGAGTTTACACACGGAACGCGTGTTCTTGATATTATCATTAAACGCAATATGTCGAAGATATATATGTGTAAGTGTGTATGTGTGTGTGCGTGTGTGTGTGTATATATACACACACACACACACATACACACACACACACATATACGCATATATATTGCTACACTACGCATATACATTTACGCCGTTAAGCAACATCGGAAAATTCCGCCGAATGTTACTTCGATAACGGTAACGGCTGCGATTCATGCTTCACTCATCTTCATTCGGGAGAGAATATCGGAGAGGACAGTCCTTCCCGGAAACGGGTATAAAACAATCCCGTTAACGTCATTATGCCTCAGAAATGCACATTGAAATTCTTTACATTTTCCTCGCTGTTAATTTCTCGGATCCTCAAAAATACATCTAGCAAGGTTTAATTATTTAACTTCGTTATTATCTGAATTTTAAGAATACCTTCAATCAGAGATACTTCTGAGATGTTCCTCGCTATACTGGATCAAACAGATTGCACATTGTGAGGAAACACTCGGGCCGCTGTCGAAGTAACGCTTTCGACGTAAAACTCTGCAAACTCTACGAACAACAGTATCGATGTAATTACTAAAATATATAACAGACGGTACACTTTAAACCAACGTTACACTAAGGAGAATACTTATGTTAGACTGGCTGATTCGCGCTATGGCCTCAATACGTGATCTGTGCTCCTTTCACTTGTATTTCAATCTTATCCGGAATATACGAAAGGAAATTCGTGTTTCATGAGCTGTATGCGTTTTACGCAGGAAGGGAATCGGTCTCGTTTTGGTCTCTTTTTTGTCATTTCCTATCGTGATAAACACAACACGAACACATCATCAGCGCGCAAGATTGCCCTGTAATACTCTTAATCCGGGCATATAAAATTTAATCATGTGCGTATTGACCAAGCTTTTGCTTCCTTTCTCGACCTCTTCTTACATCGGTCGAACTTTTCGCAATCACTTTACATACGCAAATAAATCTTACAATTTTACATTCTATTAAATGTAGCTAGTCTCTTGTTATCTTTCATATATTAGAAGTTGGTATAATATATTCTCTTTTCAGCTTTTTCCATCACAGCTAGTCTTATATATGCAATCTGTTCTACTACGGAATGTATTTAATATCAAAGAGAACCTGTAATCCTATGCTAGTTTAATGTGGATGCTACCTACAAGTTGTTCGCCAGAGAAGGACCATCTCCTATCCGTTCTCCGCCTACTTTTTCCTCATTCGGATATTGCGTCTCTACAAACATGTACGTCATAACTTGTGTTATTTGTACCAACAGGCGATATATATCACAAAATTAGTGTGCTTCACACTCCGCGCCAACAAAGAAACGAGAAGATACGCGTACGGCAATTGTTTCTTGTAATTTATCTAACGTTCGAGCGGCTCTAGGTTTATTGTGTGACTGCGAATGTACAGGAACGTACTGTGAACGAGCTTGGAGACAAATGACGGATCGAAGATTTGAGACCTTTAAATGAAGTATAGTGATTGCTCGTGCGATAACTTCCCAGAGACATATGCATGAAAGTCAATAGTTTGCCGTCCAATCTCAATCACTTGGTGTTACATTGGATAAAAACTACACAGCTATTTTCACAACTTTAACAACGAGAGAATATAAAATAAAGATTACCGATCCTTAGACAATAGCTTCACAATTCGACGCGTCTGTCTGCGAATAAATAAAATGATAAATAATCGTGAATATGAAGGACGAATAAATAATATTAAATCTAATAGGTAACGTACATATTTGTAGCAGCAGCAATGTGGAACTGTGTCAGTGTCCTACAATAAGCGTCCGCGAGCGATGAACGACTAATGGCCAATACAAATGACAAATGCCTCTCTTTTTTTTTTCTTTCACGCGCTCGACTCTGTATTATGCGACAAATTTAGTAACATCGTTCGCCCTATTGGCAATCAGCCAGATAATATTCAGCCAGCTATAATTAAAGATTTTTTAATTCGATGAATTAATGATAGCCAATCTGATATGATGACCAGAAAATACATGACGATGACATATTATTATATAATAATGATTGTGTTGTATAATAATGATTATATTATATAATATATTAATCAATATGTAATGAAATATATATATTATGCTGCCGTTAGCGTTAATAGCACAAAGGCCATTAAAACACTCTAATCCATAAATTAAATTAATGCTATTAATTTACAGTTATACTCTCTTAAAACTTTAGAATCGATCTATCTATCTACAGCAACTTAGTTAGTTATTTCATATTTCGGTGATTTTTTAATGTAATTGGGCAACACAGTGAAGTTTAATTGAAAATAGTTCACATAGAATTTATGGATAAGCATAAATCTGTTTTTCTCTCTTTGCGGACGCCAATATTTTATCAACAATCTTTTATAATATCATTTCACATTTTATATATATATATATAAATGATTTTATATATTATATTTGTTTCATATATATTTTGTATATATATTTGTTATATATATTTATATATACATACGTATACATGTTA
>NW_017305811.1:440476-442880 GCF_001594115.1 Trachymyrmex septentrionalis | reverse complement strand
TGTGTGTGTGTATGTGTGTGTGTGTGTAAGCATCTCTGTATAATATATTATCTATAATTATTCTCGTTATGTAATATTTATAAATATACAAGTCAATGTTTAAAGAACGATGAGCCAATGTCACCAGCTTATGAGTTTTATTGTGTGTGTGTGTGTGTTTTATGTGTATGTATGTGTATGTATACATATATACAGGATATTCTGTAAGTTTTGACAAAGTGCTTGTGTGCAAAGGTGCTTTCTGTACACGTCTACTGATAATGGTGTTGTTATGTGCCATTGCGTAGATATTTTGTATGGTAAAAAGACTGCGCAACAACACATAACGCCATAGACAACTAGCGCGTACAGAATAGAGCCCCAGGTAAAGTGGACTAAACTGAGTCGAACTTATCGGACTCCCTGTATATGTGCTTGTATATATAATGTATAAATGTATGCGTACGCACGCACGCACACTTATATACAGTTTTATTTAACGCTATATAGCTAACATTTCAATAATTATTTTAACTAAATCCATTTTTTATTACTATCTAGCTCGTATCATCCCTTCCTATATTTTTCCTACACCCACAGAAAGAATGATTATAAAATCTTTCGTAGTAAATATCTTTTCCTTCGATTTAACAGCGGAAACGCAATAGATTTGTTCGAAAATTTTTAAATCGATCCTAATATATTTAACAACCTGTCGGCTTACTTCTCGATGAGAAAGCTTCAAGATTTATTAAAATTTTTCATTTGGCTCACATTTCATTATATAAACGGAGATTTCCCACGTTCCGTACAAACGCTTCTTTTACCATACGAAACCCCGAAATTATGTGATGTGGCTAATGTAATCGAGATTTTTCCAAGATAATAATTAAAATAGTCAACAGTAAATTCTTGTATCAACGTTTACGATCGAATATTTGATATCTCTAATAAATCAATTAAAATACACGAAATTGCATTGGTAAAAATTCAAGCATATAATAAAGGCAAACGATCGAGAAACGCTCGTGTACAAATAAAAGACCTACAAAAGGGATTTTACGAACAAGCGTTTACGTCATTTCCAGAAAGTAAACGCCCATACACACTACTTTCTCCCAAAGGCACGTAATAATAAATTCCAATGTCAAGTCCGATTAAATGAAACTAAAGTAAAAATATATATATAAATAATCGCAGTCAACTGACGATCGCCTTAGAAGAGGAAATAATTAGACTAAAAGTTCTACATAAATAATGGAACAGATTATTATCTGAAAATGTCATTTAACATGATGTGCAAACAATTTACTTATCTTAGTGAATAAATGCTAGCGCATGCAAATAGATTTTTATTCCTTAGAAATATACGTAAAAGTCTCCTAAGTAGTCGCCGAGACCACATTGAATCGTGACGTCATAAGCGAGAAATGACATGTTGAAGTTTGTTCTTCTTCTTCTTATTCTTCTTGAAATTCCCTTGTTTGGACTTCCGAACAAATGCACAAGATCACAGTATCATGCGATGATTTTGGATCAAAAAATCCAGTGATAGCCTCTTCGGGGAATAGAGACTCTACATTCACATCAACTCGTACTCATTCAAAGTGTTACTTCCAGAATCGATACCAGCTCTTCACTTGACGAAAATCGACATGTTGAAGTTTCTTACAAAGAGGATTGGACAGAGCGGAAAGTCTTTATGAAATCGTAATATATTTTCACGTATATTACTGTCAATACATAATTACTGTCGTATATTACGCTATCTTGTGAGTCTGATGCTGCATTTATCAATAGTAATAAGTAAAAAATTAACGGAGTCGAACAGAATTCGAATTTCGAACTAGAGATTCCTCATTTTCATGAGATTCCTCTACACTAAAGTTACACGACCAAATACTTTTTTATACCTGATATTTCGTTCTATCTACATACACTAAAAATGAAATTAAGAACATAAATATGCATCGGACTCTCGTCGTGACATACACGAACCTTTCGCTCTATCTAATCCTCTTTGATTTCTTGCATGCTATTTGCAAAAAGAATTTGAGTAAAACAAAATAACAAGATTGTTTTAAAATACTTGTAAAAATGGCTCCGCTGATAGTCAGTAAATAGTAAAAACGCGTTTACTTAATGCGCATGTGTAATATTTTTTCACTTTAAGTGCCTTTTTGACTACTTATTGACTGTCGCAGGAGACAAGAATAGGTTCAATTCATTTTTATATATGTTTTGAAGCAATCTCATTATTTTTTTATCCAAATTCTCTTTATTTACAAAGAACTCTAACGTATCATTTCTCGCTTATTACGTCACTATTCAATATGGCTGCAATTACTACTCGGCATTTAGATTTAAAAAGTAACAACGTTTGATGTTAACATCTACATATAATTTTCTCTCTCTCTCTCTCTCT
>NW_017305811.1:431717-440384 GCF_001594115.1 Trachymyrmex septentrionalis | reverse complement strand
ATATACAAGATATTTGATATTAGATGAAACACCGTTCATGGATAAGTAGAGTGGACTAAACTGAATTGAAAAGTCTTCTACTATTTTGCAAGAGTTTTGCAATTGTTACCGAGATATTAATTATTAAAGATCACCAATTAGCACGACCTATTGCCAAACGCAAACGTAATATGACGAGAAGTGCCCACTGTCGTAGCTATCTATTCAAAGGTCATCTGAAGGACAATATAACATATATGATTGAATTTGTTTTTTTAAGAACTACATACTATTACTATATTAATGAAAAAATATATTGTTATACATATAAAAAAATCGCAATGACCTTGAAATTCCAAAAACTATGACCTTGAGAAAAATTTTTTGCTCATAATATACGTTCCTTCCAATTGAACAACTTTTTCCTGTAATATTTTCCCGTATCATCAAAAACAACGGAGATATTTTAAATGATCAAGTTAAAAGAAACATCCTGTATAGGCATGGGAAGTTGTTTACTACAAATGACCTTGGTACGCTCGAGCGGCGAAAGAACGAAAACATCTCCCTGCGCTTAGCGATCATATCGCGTCTACATTTGGTGGTCAGCCGAGCGAATATGCATTTATTCAACGATTTTCAAAAATTAATATCTCGATAACTATTGCTAAATGGTAGAGGACTTTTCGATTCAGTTTAGTACAGTTCGCTCTACCTACCCATGAACGACGTTACATCTAACATCAAACACCTTGTGTATATATATAGAATAGATCTCACACTTTGAATGTATATATATTAAATTTTATATATATTAAATTTTTAGCCAAGGTATTTTTGCATTATATGAGATGTTTTGGGAAAGGTTTACAAATTTCTAAAGCCTAAAATTGTAAGTCTTAAAAGCTCGTAACCCTTTCCTTGTAAAACATCCTGTATCTATAAACTCTTTGGTTTTGCCAAGATATTACTCTGTATTTGGTATGATAGAAGTGAATAATATATTTTGCAAAAGAGCGAGAAAAATCTATTAGTCTAAGTATTTCCTATTTCGAAAGACAATGCAGAGAATGTTGATCATGGAATCCCTGTTTCAACATTTGAGTTGACCAATTAATGATTGATTTAGATTTACAGTGCCATTTTTTAACGTTAAGTTCTATATGAGGTGAATGCATAACGTTGGATTCATAAAAACTGGGGATGTAATTATCTAGACAAAAGTCTGAGAAGAAGCCGGGTGTCGTGTAGTAGTCAGTATGATGTGAACGCGTGGCTAAAAGAGATGTCATATCATATATTCCGAATCCGATAACAATAATATAGTGGATTACCTCAACGGTAACACGCTATAGACAATAACAATTAGTTACTTGTGGCAACTCTGATGCAGTATGCGTGTGTCGTGTGTGATAAAGCCCCGTAAGGTGTGTATCACAGAACAATCGTAGTAGTTATATATTGTACAACATACATAATATTCATATGTGTGTATATATATATGTATATATATATACACCATATTATCTTAAAAAATAGATAAATGTTGACGAGCCATGATGGATGTATAAACGTAAATGATGTGACAATGCAAGCGCTATAGTGACAACGCAGCGCGATAGATGACAATGGCCGGTAAATTGACGATGGACGAAATGTGTGTGTGTGTGTGTGTGTGTGTGTGTGTGTGTGTGTGTGTATGTGTGTGTGCGTTTGTGTCAAAAGAAGAAAGAAGAAAACCGTCGTGGCCGGGCGTGTTCTCCTTTCTCAAGATATGAAGAGGTGAACAACGGAGCTCAATAATGGCGATGAACAAGAGGAGTGCTATACTTGAAATCAATGGATCATACTGGCGATGGCATTCTGACGCGCTCGTTTTGCCTCCTCTTCACTGATCCTCTGCTCGATCAAGTACTGAGCAGTGTTGATTGCATTGGGATAACCCGTGATAGTCACTATGCGGTTCCTGGTACCAGGGGCGAACATGCCCTTCTTAGAGATTTGTATGTTGGCGCCACTTAAGTGCTGAATCTCAATGAGGGCACGACCACCGGGTCCCAGAATAGCTCCCACTATAACCTCTGCAATTTCTATGTCTACTTTCTTGGTCTCCTTGTTGTTGGCGTCTACCTGTGTAGGACTCTTACTTACAAGTGATAACTGGTTAGTGCCCAGGCCGAATGAATTGTTGTTCAGGTGTATCGCACTGGCGGCGGTGTTGTTCTGTCGGAATGGATCAAATGGCTCGTACCGATCGAGGGTGTTGCGCGGAGTCGGCGAGGTAGATCCGAGCGCAGGAACGGTCCCGATCGGTCCGAATACACCGCCGTTGTTGTTCGAGCCGTTAGCAGTTGTCGTACTGTCCATCGGATTACCCAAATAGCTCATACTCGACGGCATCCCAATCCCCATCCCGAGAATATTGTATTTAGCGAGGGTCGCAATCGCAGCAAGTATCTCCGTTGCAGCAGGCTCGGAGAAACCTGTCGTACGTAGATTCAATTTTATGTGTTCCAACAGCTGCGTTGTCACCGGCGCCGTGCCAGCGGTGATAGCCGCGCCCAGATTTAGATTAAGACTCAAACCAGCGCCATTTAAGAGACTCACTATAAAAAAAATAAGCATCGTATTTATTACATCGTATTTATTAATTATAAATAGCAAAACAATGAGAATTTCGTTAAAAATCATAAAAAGATCTGATAAATGTTCAAGCTTGACGAATTAATTGACTGAAGTGAACAGATTAGGATTTCTTTTTCATATTCACACCACACACACGCGCGCGCGCGCGTGCGCGCACACATCGATAAATAAAATCTTAAATCACTTCATAAAAATGTATAAAAAATAGTTTATTCATTTAATTAGAGAACACTGCAAATTTTACAGTTTCTCTCGTTCCGACAATTATTTAATTCCTTCAGGAATAAATTTGTAAAATTAGGAAAAAGTAATTTGAATTAAATTTTTCGTTTAATTACATTTCATTTAAATCTATAACAATAAAGAAAAAACGAACAAAAAATTAAAAATATTATGATTATTACTCATTTTTCCTTTGTATACGTATTAGAATTAAAGAAAGAGAAACTAAACACATGTGCTAAGTTTTCTTTGGAAATTATAGAATGAGAAATCTTAAAAATTTTTTAATATTTCAAAATTCATATATTTATGTGGCAATAAAGTTCGATAAACTTCTTTCTTATAACATTCATCAAATTTTATTGCAATGTATAATGTCGGAAATTCAAACTGCAACATCAAAAAGTAGACTTTTGATTAGAACAAAACTCTATATAATTATGGGTATCATTTATGGAAATTATATAAACAAATTATTAAAGTTTCAGAAATCCACGTTTAGTAATCCTTGACCCACGAGAACTGCGGTATGTGGAATCTGCAGTTTTGAAGATGATATCTACAGCTTCACTTTCTCTGCTTTATGAATAAATGGAACAAGTTTAAAAAGCATACTACATGATATTGGACACTCGTTGAACACAATGTTCATACTGTTGGATGTTTTTCATTATCTGGTTAACTTATAGTTAAGCTTAACCTGATATTTTATCCAATGGGCTTTATCCATGACATCATTGTAGATGAAGCTTATTGGATAAAATATACAAGTTAACCAGATAAAAAACCGGACTATAATAGTCTAATAACTGTCTCAACTGACAGAAAAGATTTCTGATTGATATCACATAAAGCTGAATTACGAGCTACGCCGTAAAGTTACATAGTCCGGAAATATAGATTTGAGAGTAGATATTATTTCTTAGTTATTGTGCTTAATTGTTTATTCACGTTGTCCTCTCCAACATATCTATAAATTTTGATCCTAAAATGATATTTCCTTCTAAATGTTGCAATTTCAATTTCCAGCAATGTACAAAAAATTCTGAAAAAGATCTAGGCTTTTTCTAAAAAGTATTTTAAAAAAATTGAAGAAATTTTCTAAAAACTTATAAAATTATATCAAAATTTTAAAAAATTTAGAAAAATTATGTGCAAATTTAAAAAAAAAATTTTCATCAAAAAGTGACGTCACTGAAAAAAATTAAATAGTCAAAATTAAGGAAAAGCGTGCTATAAGCCTTCTTACATCTATGAATATTATTAGACAATAATCTTATAATCGAAAACGCTATAACAACAGTCCTATAACAACAATCAAATGTATTCATCACATAGGAAATACTTTATTGCATTATTAAAAGACTCTTTAACTAAATACCTAAGTACTAACCTGTATTTAGACCAGCTGTAGATGTATACGTGGGAGTGCTTGTGGGAGCTTGAGCATACGGGCTGCCTGTAGGATTGTAATTGGCAACAGGACCACTTACGTCCGCGTAACTGACGTTAAGGCAGGTACCGCTTTGCGGATCATCCGCCACTTTCGCTAAGATCATGTGTAACGCCCTATGATTATTTTCTTTCTCACCAATCACCGTTATACATCGCTCCTGAAGGGACAAGTCCTTAGCCTTCTGACTGATTTGAACGTACGAGCCAGATTCTTCTTTAATTTGTTTAATGTAATTCCCAGCTTTTCCTATTATCATCCCTGCAGTGCTATTAGGCACTAAAATTTTAACCTGAAATAGCAGTTCAGATCAGACCTCTGTCATTCATGCATACAATGTTTGTTAAGTTTCGTATTTTTTAAGTAAATATTATTAGTGCCACTGTTTCCCACGAAAAAATTACTAATAATATATTAATATAGTATAAAAAATATTCAATATTGAATAGCAAATTCGCATTATTTTTAGAAGATATTTTAAATATACAATGCCTAAAAAAAAGTTATTTTAAAGTTTGTAACTATTTTTAATGTATTACTTTTATATAAGAAGGAATTATTAACAAATTCATATTTCTTTAAAAATATACATCCTATATACATAAAATGTTTTAATAGAAAATAGAAAAAAAATGTTACGATAAAAATATTTCAATCTTATACCTGCTTGTCTCTCTCCGCAGTAGCTTTACCAGAGTCGAAGTCAACCGTAGTTTTCGAAGTAAGATCAGGCTTCTCGCGTATTTTGTCCATGATGAACTCCATGACCTCCATAATAGCATCTACGGTGCCTGTGATAAGGCATACTCTCTCAGTAGTTCCTGTAGACAAATGAAACGGTAATTAATCGAATAAAGGCAGCTGCGAGAACACGCGTGCACTGAGAAAGCTAAATGTATACCTGGATAAAAATCGTGCGATTTAGACATCTTCACTCTTGCCCCTGTATCCTTTTGAAGTTGAGCAATTGTATCTCCACCTTTTCCAATAATGGCCCCGGCTGCCACACCGGGAACCAACACTTTGAGATGATACGTTCCATCTCCACCTGTAAAATCAAACCATTCTTTTAATCATGTCTTATACAGGGTATCTGACATTAGATGAAACCACTTCTATAACTAGACTGCTGATTCAATGTGATAGACAGAGAGATAAACCTAATTCTGTTCTAGTTTCAGTTCATATATGTGTATGTATGCGTCTTGAACATCGCGTGAATTTATATGAAAACATCAAATCAATTGTCTATTTATACTTGGACTGTGGATGGAACACCGCTTATAGACAGATAAAGCAAACTAAACTGACAATGAGTTAAAAAATCTTATATATCATTTTGCAATTTTCGCTATAGTTAATGAGATATTAGTTTCTAAGAACATCCAAACGAGCGCATATTCGTCCGAGCTACCGCCAAGCTCAAACATGCAACGAGACGAACGAGATATCATTGCTGCTTGTAATAAACAACTCGCGCATTTATTAGCTGCGTTCAGCAGAGAAAATTAATCAGTTAGCGCTTGATGAGTCTTCAAAATGATTGGTTCCTATACTTAGATCCAGCAAAAAACTAAAGGCAAGTACAAATCATATTAAAAAATCATTAAGCGCACTGATTAGTTTCCTCTGCTGAACGTAGTCATTGTTAGCAATTATGAACTTGGCGGCGTATATTACCACGCGCTTGCTTCGTGTACGTAAATTCTGGAATATCCTGTGTATTACGCAGCGAAACATGAATAAAAACATATATTTTTACGTAAAAATAAATTTTCAGTGCAAAAATGAAAATAGGTACAACGTCCGATGATCTTCACAAATGTTATACAGGTCACGATCCTAAACAAAATTTAAGAGATTTTAATAGTTCAGTCGGATACCTTAAGTAACGCTAATGTCGAGACTGTAACTTTCAAGTCTTTATAATTTGAAAAGTACTTAATAAAAAAATAATTTGTTATAATGTTCTCAAAAGCTCTCGAGATAAACTACGGGAACATATGTAATGAAAAATGGGAAGTTCCATTAAAAAAATTTAAAGTAACTTTGCTCTGACTTCGACAACGCCACCAAAAGTCAAATCAATAACATCTTATGTCCTCCTCGAAGTCAAAAAACTTTTGTCTGAAACATCTTTCGATTTAATACAGTGTTTCTGAGAGATTTGAGTGGATTCTTTAAAATGGGACATCATGCGTATATATATATACAAGTGTTCAAAAAAGGTCGGGATCCCGGATTTATTAAAAAAAAAATGATTCCTTTTTGAAAAAAATGTTTTTGACAAAAATTGTCAGGTATAAAAAGATCTATTTACAGATCTTATCAGTTTGACCTTAGGTGATGTCAAGGCATTGTCAAGGTCAGGTCAAGGTCAAATCGATTTTTTAAATGAAACACCCTATTTTTGATGCCAGAATCTAATAGCTGGTGTCAAGAGCTTTTCAAAACACTGAAAAAATATTTCATAATAGTGTTTTGGAAAGCTCTCGAGGTAAGCTACAAAAATATGTAATAAAAAATAGTTTTATTCAAAAAATTCTATGTGATCTTGTTCTAACCTTGACAATGCCACTCAAGTTCAAACCAATAATATCATCTCATATCCTCGAAATTACAAAACTTTTGTATAAAATGTTTTTCTCTAAAATGCTCTTTGTTTCTAAGATAAAAATTTGTAATGCTTTATTTTAAACACTTACATATAATATGACCCACTTAAAGTGATAGAAACTATTATCTCTAAAAGTATGTGTTAAATGAAAAATATGTTCAAACAAAAGTTTTGTGATTTCGAAGGGCACATAAGATAGAACTATTAACCTTGAGTGGCGTTGTCAAGATCAGAGCATTACAGAAAAAAAATCAATAAAAACAATACAGCAAAAATTGCTAACAAATTTTATTTTAATATTGTATTTTTTCATTTAACATTGTATATATTGTATACGCATTGTTTTATTCATTCACTTGTGTTTAGACCACAAATCTTTCTTAAATACACTACAATAAAATAAAGCAGGTAAAAAACTAAAAAAAATTCAAAAAAAGTTAAATACGTAAAAAGAAATAAAAAAACTTAAAAAGACAAAAAATGAAAAAAAATCCGTTCCGATAATCGTGTGTGAAGCTAGCGCCTCACTTGGTGGAAATTCATATTGAGAGTTCTGAGTTTATTTTCAATAGTTTTGCTGGCCGAAACTATTTATTTAACCTACATAGAATTGTAGAACTATTGAAAATAAACTCAAAACTCTCAATATTTTATGAGTTTCCACCAAGTGAGACGCTAGCTTCACACACACCTGATAATCTTCACCTTGGCGCGATGAAACGGCTTATAATGTATATGAGTGTACAAAGAGAGAGATCTTACAATCTTACTAAATATTTTTAATAATAAAATGTTCAAAATAACATTTTTTTCAAGTTATGTCCGGAAATTTTATGGACGGTATTTATAATCAATTTTTATATTTAAGACTGTCTTAAGTACAGTTTTAAGATGACACAAACCGATCAGAGCGCCGTATTAGCAGCTTGAGATTACTTAAGACGATCTCGAAATAAGAACAGACTATAAATATCGGCTTACGTTATAGATATACCAAAATTTTGTTAGAAATCTTCGGGATGCATTTAAGAAAAAGTTTTCTTAAAACATGAGTTACAGTGTCTTAAATCGATCAAAAACGATAAAGAAAACTTCGGGAAATCAAAGCCGAATGACGTGAATGATTTTAAATCAATGCGTAAAAAATAAGGAACAAAAAATATCTCGTTATACAAAAATAAACATACTTATTCAACAATTTTTTATTCATTCAAAATCATGATTCTATATTAAAAAAAGATTGAGATGATTGCAGTTAATCTTTCGTGATCAGTAAGTATATCAATTCCATGTAATTTAGAAAAAAATGTATCAAGGAAAATTATTTACAAAAAAAAGGTTAACGCGTACAATTAAGTATCTATTAAAATCGAATATGAATAAGACGTATCGTACAATTGCATCAGGGATTTTTATATAATCATGACTCCACTCGAAATCATTCACTTTCTTGGATGTTTTATTTGTTTAAGTTATTATAGTGCATCCAATTAATGTAAAACTATTGTCCAAAAAAGATACTTTTAGCTTTAAGTTGAAATTTGTAAGTATTCATGTCCATTATCGTTCCTACTTCTCACTTGCTGTTTTGTCATACTCGTTCAGAAGGTATGTCACCAGTCCGAAATTGTTAAGTTTTTGACTTGTATCATTCACTAAGTTTAAAAGTATTTCTATTGCTATTATTATAAAATACTATTATTCATCATATATTTAATTATAAAAATATAGGAATTTTATTTATATATAT
>NW_017305811.1:407900-431676 GCF_001594115.1 Trachymyrmex septentrionalis | reverse complement strand
TATATATATATATATATACACAGGATCTTTTATAACTTTTAATAAATGTTTCTTGGAATAAAAGAGAATGGAATTTTGAACTAAAAGTTCTTTTCCCACTTTTGACTCAGACCATTGTTTACTGAATTATTAATAACAATTAAACTTGACTTCAATCAGATAGCGCGCAGCCGGAGTAACCAGGAGCGTAACCACGGGACTCCTCGCGTTTATTATGCAATAATTATGCTTATTATCTCCCGATAGAAATTTTATTCAAAAATTGTTTATTTTTCAGCTCAAAGAGCTCCAAGGATTTTTGCAGAATTTTTTTGCCAATTTTTTTAGTGCTGCATTTTCTTATTGGCAATTATTTCTACCAAAGTGAAAAAAAGCGATATGAAAAATTCTGAAAAAATTCTCAGAACTCTATGAAAAGAAATAAACAATTTTCATTACTTGATGTTTTTTTTTGTAAAGTTGATAACATTAAGTAAAGAATTATTGAAAACTAATATTCGGCAATATTTAGTAATTAATATCTTGTTAACGTTATTGCAAAATGCTAGAGAACTCAGTTTAATCCACTCTACCAGCACGCAAAATATTTGGCGGTCATTCTGGGACACCCTGTATATAGTGCGTGCACGCATACACATAATATATGTGTAAATGTACATATTTATAGTATATATATATATATATATATCATGCATTTTCATAGTTGGATATTATGAACAATCTTATTAATATTATAGTATCTTATAATATTAATAATAAAATATTTTTAAATATAATAACTGACGTAAGTAAAAAACTTAACAATTTCAGACTTATAACATCGTACGTACCTCCTGAATGAGCGTAGCGCGCTATGACAAAACAGCAATAAAGTGAGAAGTAGGAATGGAAATAGGCATAAGTACTGACACATTTCAATTTCAAGCCAAAAGTAATCATCCTGAACAGTTCAGAATTAATAAAATCTTTTCTCATTTATATCTTTCTGAATGGTACGTACACTCGATTATATCATAAAAAAAAAAAACGAATTTATAATGATGACTAATTTCAGTACGGTCGGACCAAAAGGAATACAATTCGCAACTCGGGTTGCAAGTCGAAGACAGCTGTAATTCAAAACGAAAAGAATCAGTCACAACAATGATTTTAGTTAATCAGCTTCGCTGGAAGATTGACATTTAAACCGTAATCGCGTCACATGACATGAGGGAAAAAGAGGTAGAGAAAGAGAGCGAATGATTATATATAAATCACGCTTTAATAGATGTAAAAAAAAAAACTATAATCGAAACGAACTAATAATCAATTTTCACTAAGGATATTTAATTTCAAGTGAACGTCACGGCAAAAGGATCGACGTGATCCAACGAAAATGTAAAAACCCGTTGTAGTTTCGATTAACCAATTTTACTTCATTTCGTTCCTTTTTTTTTTTTTTTTTTTTTAGACAAACGAAGATCGATGCGATCGGAGATGCGAAAGGGATGATGCACAGCAGGAAGTTGGATGTACGGGAGTCAAACAGCTGTTTGACAGATGGAGGCCCTGCGCGTTGGCTCGGCTCAGCTCGGCCTCGCTCGCTCGCTCGCTCGCTCGCTGGCTGGCTGACTGGCCCGACGACCTTGACCCATCAACCTCTTCGAAGAAGCAGAGAGAGACGCGAGGTGGGTGGGTGCGTGCGTGCGTGACAAACTCACTCACCGATGCGCCATATCCTAGTGGGCGCCGTCATTCTGTGCGCGGATGGCAGTGGCGGTGGCGGCTTCTCGACGACGACAACGACAACGATAACAACGACAACGACGACGACGACGACGACGACAACGACAACGATGATGATGACGATGACGATGACGACAACGACAACGGTGGCACCGCGTTACGGATACACGGCACGGGACGGAACGGAGCAGCACCAAGTGCTGCTGTGACAGGTGCGCGCGTATAATGCACGGCAACGATGACGAGAACGGCACGGCGGAAATGTACGCCGCTATTTCCACGATGCTCGCGCGACAAAGTTGCAGAGTCACCGTAGGAGCAGCCACCGCCGTGGAAGCGGTCCTCCATTAACGATGCTTCACAGGCACGACCGCCCACACGTAGTCGAAGGAGAGCGAGAGTATGAGAGAAATAAAGAGATCGGGAGAAAGAGGGGGAAAGAGAGAGAGAGAGAGAGCGAGAGAGAGAGATGAAGGAAGTGAAGAATGTCGCGCGGATGGAATGTCAAAATTCATAACATCACTGACTGATCCTGCTGATTTGTTGTCGAACTTGGACGTGTCCACACGCATGATATCGTTGATCAGAAAGGATAAAATACACGATAGAGCGAGGCTAGAGAGGGAGAGAGGGAGGGAGAGAGAGGGAGGGGGAGGGAGAGAAGGAGGGAGAGAGAAGAAAAACGGGACGACGATACAGGCGGAAAGAGACGTGGCACGGGCGAGGATATGCAAGGCGAGGCGCTGTGCATCGTGTTCGTGACACGTACGGCCGATGAGAAACGAGCCATCGACAAAATGGGAAACGAAAGGGAACGGATTCGCGCTGTATCAATAGAGGCGCGACAAAGATGACAGGACGCACGAGAGGCGAGAGAGAAATGAATAGGGAGATTGAGGGACGGCTACGCGTATATATATCTGGTATCATCTATTGCATGAACTATGCGTGAATATGGGTGAGAGAAGAGAGGAGGAGAGGAGAGGAGAGGGGAGAAACCAGGCTCTGATATAGGCGACCGTCGAGCGAAGGAGTGAAATTGCCGCAATTTTGCAATGGCGACGCTGACGATGTTGACGCGCGGCGTCGACGACGCCCGATCGAAAATACCTGATCCGTAGTGTGATCTCTTGGTCGCGCCGTTCTCCGCATCGCAGTCGAGCGGCCGCTTTCTGGAGTCCGCAATCTCCGGGGAGGGACACGTCTCCATTCCTGAATCAGCGGCCATCTTGGTTCGCTCGTTGCACGCACGTAATCCCCCCCCCCAGCCCAGACCCACACACGCACACACACTCACACCTGTACACGCGCGCGCGCGCGCGCGAGTTCACACGCACGGCCACGGAGAGATAGATTACGTTACGGAATAAACGGCGCGCACCAGCCACCAACCACCAACCACTAACGGTACGCACAATCGAAGCGGGATGCGATGTACACCGTGTACACCGTGTACACCACACACGAGACGCGCACCCTCTCTCTCTTCTTGCCTTCTCCTGATTGGAGGAGGAGAACTCAGCGACTCGCTAGAAAGGCGAGGAAAGAGAAAGAGAAAAAATAGTACGAAGGAGCGCGCGCGAATGGGACGAACGATTAGTGGTGGAGCGAGATGTGGAGCGATACGCTGCGGCTGGAACTGGAGCTGGAACTGGAACTGGTAGAACAGATGATGTTCGCTTTATGGGGGGCAAGAGTCGTGTCCAAGAACGAGGTGCTAGACGCGAGCAGATCAGATAGGCACGACGTTGAACACTTCCAGATGAACGAACGAACGAACGAACGAATGAATGTACGTTACGTACGTGCAGTGACGACGACGGAACCAGGAAGGAGGAAAAGGAGATAATAGTAACAGGCAGGCAGGCAAGCACACACACACACACGCACACACACATACACAAGTGGAGAAATCCGCACTAGGAACACTAGGATACGTGAGCGCGCACGAACAAATAACACACACGCGCTCGCGAGATGATGCCGCGTCTCACCGCGTCTCACTGCGTCTCACTGACGACTGGCCTCCCTTGCCTTGCCAACCAGCTGGTTGATACTCGCGCTGCCCTCGCACAGCACACGTACACTGCACATACACACCTCTTCTCTAGGTTCGCTGCGTCTCCGTCTAACTTGCGTTTGACTACGTTTGACCTACGGCTATATACTCCGCCTCCGTCTCTCTTCCTTTCCCTTCCTTCCCTTTCGTGCGCGCGCAGTTTCTCTCTTTCTCTCTCTCTCTCTCTCTCTTCTTCCGTCGTCAGTCCTCAGCCAGCAGTCCCAGCGTGGCTCCGTTCAGCACAGTTCAGTGGAGTAAACTGGAGTAAATCAAATAAATAAATATATATATATATATGTGTATATGTATAGTCGCAGAGAACCCTGTCCATGTCCGTGTCCCTCTTTGTCAACCCGCGAAAAATTCGACCGATCGACTGACGGACGAACGGATACTTCCGGAACCCTTCGGAGTTCGGCGGAACTGACGGAACTGCGGTAAGCGTTGCAACGCGGCGAATGGTGCGCGCACTACAACTATATGTTACGTAAGCTGTTAGCTGTGCTGCTGCCGCCACGGGGGATATAACATAACGAACATAATAAACCTGATGATGCTGCGTCGTCCTGCGCACTGCGCAGTGCGCGTTGCCGCGCGCACTCACCGCGGACTCTGGACTCGGAGCAGCCGGAGGTCGGAGCAACGTTTCCCGCCTCCGACCGCTTTTTCATTATTACGGACGAGAGATTGGCGGAATTGTATTTTCACCCTTCACGCTCATACGTACGCTCAATGCGCACTTGAGAATGAAATCGTGAAATATTCCTAATCCTAAGGAAAAACGCGACATTTATCGATATTAATAAGTATTAATCTATTTTTATCTGAAGTCCGTCTTAAGATGCTAATACGTCTCTGTGATCGGTATTCATATTGCATACAGTTGATTCTTATATATTTAAGACTTAAAATTTTTATTTCAGACCTACACTCTAAATTTGTAGCAGTCAAATTTCACTGCGTTAAAATTGGACTACTGCAGTGAATTTTGTCACTGTAAAGAATTGCAAAATTTACTCCAATTATTGAATGAAACTTCTTAATAGACCGAATAATATTACTTCAAGAGGAGAGTGATTTTACTTTATTTATGAAGAAGATCGATTCATTTTTTTTTCTAAAACAAAAAGGCCATATATTGGCATATATTAAATTTATAGCGTATAATTTTTTGCAAAATTTATAATGATGAATTTAATCAAATACTTGCTACCGTATGAATCTTCTTAAATATCAAGTTCAAATATAATTATATATATTGCTTTAAAAAAAAAAATGAATCTTTAAGCAGAGTGAAATCGTGTGTGTGTGTGTGTGTGTGTGTGTGTAAAAATGTATTTATTAATTTGAAAGTTTAATTATAAGTCTCATTATCAAAACATATGTTGACAGGGTTCGCAACGTTACCTCATAAAAATAACCGTTTTTCTTTTTCCTACAAAATAATTCGTTATCGTTACTCATTATTGATTTGCAAAAAAGTAACTCATTACCGACAGTCGAATGTGAGAAGAATAATCAACTGTGATTGGTCAATTTCTTACTCTTGCTTACTCCGTGTATTGTAAACGACGCATCATACCGTGTATTGGACAACTGTATCACTGTGTATCTATTCGTAGAGACAACTTGAAGGTTTCTACCGTACCGTAGCGATCGGAAGGCTTCAGGTTTCAGTGTTGAAGAGTGATAATGCCCACCGTAGTGAACTCCTCACTCACCTACGAAATTCTCATGTATCTGAACTCGTTTTACTTCGGCATGTTCGCCGTATGTGAGCTGGGCATGGGGCTATTCAAGGTCGCGAATTTGCCATCACCGGGCACAAGCAAGACTCTGACAGAGTTTGCGCTTCTGTTTTTCTTGATAGTGACGGAGAGCGGCAGGATTTATCTGGGAAGAAAGGGAAATCTAACTGAGCGTGGACTGCCAATTCTCATCGGAATCGTCCTGACCATTCCCAGCTCGCTAGCAACGCTCTACTTCCTGCTCTGGCAGTACTACGTACTCAGGTTGGAGATGATTCTCTGCAGTATACAGTTGGTTCTGCTAGCATCCGAGGTAGTCATTGCGATCATGTGCCTTATAGCCATCCACCGACCGCCAGCTCCAGTGAAATGACTAAATGTTATCTTTTCTGATATTCTAGTCGCACGACGACTATATTTTACACTTGTCGCTTAATAATCTATTCAAAGTATCGTCGATTCATCAAGGTCGAAATCAAACTTTTTGACAACATTGTTTTTTGATACACAATAAGACTTCTTGCTATGTACGATTATATCTATTATATCTCTACGTGTAAAAAATCCTGTACAGGAAAGAGAATCAGATTATTTTCCCTAAACTCTATAAATATATATAATAATATATTTAGATATACATCGATAAATCGATTCTGTACAATAGCTTTACCACAAATTTCAAGTGAAAAATAAAGACTAGTCGTCAAAAAGATTTTTATGTTACTTGTACAACTTGTGTAATTAAAATTATAAATACTGCCAAACAAGTATTCTCATTTAAGTAATTATCTGTAAATTTATGTATTTACCGAAAGGATATTGAAGAACTTTGTATTGTTGCTAAAAACGAGCAATTTATAGAAACTAGGTAGTAGAAATAATTTGTCAAATTAACTCAATTGGATAGAATGTTTTGTTTTGTTACATATTTGAACAAGTGTTGAGATGAATAGAATGACTATTTCTTTGCAGCTGCTGCTTTAGTTTACATTATTTTCAATTAGAAGAAAAAAATATGAAGAAAGGCGACAGTATAAATTGCGAACAGCCTTCAAGAGAGAAACATATATGGTGGATTATATATTTCATGAATTCCTTGAGGAAAGCGATTTGTTATCAAAATATATTGTCAGACATATTCTTGTACACTAAATACAAAATTTTATTTTTCGCATTAGTTCTGATTTAAAATGGCTACTTACTTGAATCCTTTAAGGAATCCTAAAGTGAAGCCCGAATTCCCAGATCGCTGTTTCATTGATAAAATGTGACACATCTTTATATACTAATACATCAACGTCGTACGCACACATATACATAAATTTTCATAAAACGATAGCAACATAGCGTTTTAGTTAGACGTCCAAGTTTAATTTCAAGAACAAAGACATCATTTCTTTGTGTAATCTATTAATCTGTAGCCTTCAGTTTCGTAAATACAGATTTGTATACAGATCGCAAAGCTTTCGTAGTAAATGCTGTCATAACTCGATAGCTCTAGATAACATTTTGGGCTAAAAAAAAAAATGGTAAAAAAGATTATAAATTCCAAAATCTTTATCGTTCTCAACATATTTTCCAAAATGAAAATAGCCAATGGAAACACAAATGTTCTATCTTCCTTTGATGAATATGTAGCTTAAGTCCCATACAGAAAAGAAAGAATTATATGTACTTACTTCTATATTGGATATACTCATCTAAGGTAAGAAACTTGCATGTGTTTGTTCTGTATATGCATTTATATCAAAATAAATATTTTTCAAATAAATAATACAATACGTGTATACGCCTTTATACATATGGCATAACACAAATTTTCTTTTCATAAAGATATAATGCTGTTTTTGTCAGATCACATGTATCTTCAAGTACATATTTTTCCAAATATATTACACACGCGACGTACATTGGCTACAAAACTTATAAATATAAATATTTCTTAAAGTTCATGATTGAAATTTCTATCCCAAACTATCGGATATACACATTCGCGAGATATAGTATATGCTGTATATGGAAAGAGAGATTATGATGCGATGTTAATTATAAATAAAGGATTAAAATTTAGCATCCATAATTACAGTCAATATCTAATTACTACGAATTCTATCCTAATCCATAGCAAAAAACTGTAATAAACAGTTGATAGAATTCTACTTCTATGACAATTAAGATTGTAATTCTGTCTAACTAATACAATGTTTAATGTTTGATACTGTTTGCTGCGGCTCTGCGTCTTCTGATTACACGTAATCGATTGTTGCAATAAATTCGTAAAAATACTGAGCCAAATACCAACAATATCCCAAACACTCCAATAACAGTAATCTCGTGATGATAAATCAAACATGACAATAATATCGCCAAACCCTGTAACAGATATTATTAAATGCGGGATTATAGTCTGGATTTAAGGGCAAGAGCACGATAAATACAGTGTCGGCCTACTTTGTCATTTATGAAAAGTCCTCTCGGTAACGTATGTAATTACGCTCATAGGTATGGTATAATTTTGTTTTACGAGAGACACAACAATTGACCGACACTTTGTCTATTGTGTGCTCTTGCCCTAACTCTTTTTTTGACAAATTGATATTATATGAAATAATTATGTACTTGACGAATGGTCATCATAATGACAAATGTAATGGATCCAAATTTCGAAATGGTGTAAAAAATGTATAATTGGCCGCTTGCAGAGCAAATGGAAATCAGCAAACAGTCGATTATAAACCTGGGATACTGTACAATAAAATTTGTTAATGCTACTTTTATGTAAGCAATATTAAAAGGGACTAACATGCGTATTCCAAATTAATTACCGTCGTCATGAAAGAAAAAATTAGCGGAAAGCTCGATTGTTGAAACAGAGACATCGCAGTTAGCAAACAGGAGAACATATTGACTGCACACATCATTTGTACGCTAGTTACTCCATAATCTATAAACAGTGCATTTTGCCAGGTACTTGTGAAACTATCTAATAATAAGTAACCTCCCAATAAAATAACACCGGAGAGTGTTGTCGCTCCATCTGTGAAAGTATTAAATTATAAAATTAATATAATGTTGGTTGCAATTAAAATGCATTGCATATTTGACAATTAATATTACTGTTTTTATTATGATCAGAACTGTCCAGCATAAAGAGCGTCATTCCGATAGAAATAAGAATCGCAGTAACATATTCATAATATTCGTATGACGTATGCGAAACTATTTTTCCCATAACCATAACCGGAATAATTTTAGAGGCTTTAGCTAAAACCTAAACGAATAATTGAACGAATATGAAACATTTATATAAATAGCTTTTACATAAGATATACATAAAAGTTATGTTAGTAAGTAGAAAATCAGCAAATCATCAGAAGATATACAATCGTAATTTTTCACCTGTGAAGGAAAACTGACGTACTTCAGAGCTTCATATTGACACCAACTGCTCATGATATTTGATAGAGAACAAAATGCATACTTATACAATGGCGTCTTATGTTGAGGCTGACGTTGAATAAGTAAGTATAATCCAGACATCAGAAAAGCAAGAATGCGATTTACAAATACCAAGAATTGCGAATCTTGAAACCGTGCTTTACTGCCAGAAGCATCTTCGTATTCCTGTACAAATGAATACAATGTTATTTTGATTTAATTACATTTTTACAATAACAGCTGAATTCGTTATAAAAACGACGTACAAGTACGTTACAAGTAATGTTTTACTTCGTAGTTAGTAGTTACACTACAACTAATTATTAATCACACTGATAACGTAATACATATGTACATTTTTTAAATAAATATTTTCTTATTGTTGATGCAAGTTGGCCATTACCTGCGTCATTATCTTTTCCTGCAGGTAACCCCAAGTTAAATAACTAATTTGTAATCCAAGGAAACAATACATCAATAGCAAAGCGTCTTGAGTAAAAGTACGTTGAATGTGAGTGGAAGCATTAGGAGCATAAGTTGGCGAATCCAGGAAACCTGTCTCACAGTGTCCCACAAAGCACGAATGCACCAGTCTGGGAATACAACCTTTCCCTGCATAAATATTCTTCTGAACTACTATAATATACTTTGGAACATTATATTTCAGAGTTGGCAAATTTACTTTATAAAACTCATTACCGTTTATTTTTTTTTTTTAAATAAAACTCGTTATTTGTTATTTATAAACGAGAAGGTCCCGTTAGCACACATCCATTTACATCGGCCGGTGCCTAGTAATTTTTCACTGCTTTACCAATAAGAATATTTTATTTTAAATTGACCAATTAGGATAACGATATGTGCCATCGGATCCTTCTCTTAAAAATTAACGAGTTATTACTATCTTCGTTACTTTTTCTTGATATTAATAGAATATCATATATAAATTTGTATGGTAAATATAAATAAAAAATGTAAAAATTTCACTTTTTAGTAAAGGAATAAGATTCAAAACTAGATGAATGTATGTTACAAAACTGAGATTTTTTTGTCATTATTTTATAATACATTTCCATATATTTCTATTAAAACATAACTAGAAAAAAATATAAATTATTAATCAGAAAAATTGTTCAAATATTATAGGCTATATATTTTTTTGTGCTTATTATTTTACGAATTTTTAAGAGTACTTTTATTTTTTTTTAAGTAAAAATTTTTTATTAATTCCACATTAATTCCTAAAAAATTAACTTCATAAGGAAATGTAATATCATTACTCATTATTTTAAAAGTAAATTGGAATGGTAATGAAGTTGCAATATATTACATACTAATTCTGATTAGTTCTTTCCATATCAATACTTACCACCTCTCTGAATGTACTTTATATAGCGTACATATTTGTATATAAGACAACCTGGCAATAACACAGTGGCATATCCCAATAAATTCAAACATAATCGAATAATCCAATTATATGTAGATATTTTGAGAATATCCTCTCCATTGTTCATGACCAATTTAATAATTTCACTAGTTCCAAATATGACGCTGACTGAAAATAGTAGCAACAAGCTACCAAATGTATTCTCTTTAATTACATATTAATAAAATACATAAAAATTACATGTTTATTATAAAAATATCTAATGTATAAGAAGGATATTGGCTGTTTTATAAACAGTTACTTAATCCGCCGATTAAATTTAAGCCAACTTCTAAACTGAAAACTTATCTCTAACCTAATTTCTTGACAACAAAATACATATTTGTAAAGATACTCAAAATATATTTATATTTCCAAATCTAATTTATTATTCATACTACATTTTGCCTTCGCCATGAATAGATTAAAAATTAAGACAAATTTTAAAGAGTTGCCGTTGACAATTTTGATGACAAAGTAATCGGCCGATCAAGTAATCGGCAATGATGAAACCGGCCCTATGCATTGAGCTAAGTTGTTACTGTATCGCATCAGCTGTAAAAATAGGACTAATACCGCCGTTATATTTATGCTTTTGATAAAGCCGAAAGTGAAACGTACCATATCACGATGTCACTCCCAAAGTTCCCCATACTCCTCGCGAGTGAGAAACTTCGGCGATGGTATCAATTATCCCATAACCTTTGTCACAGACGTCCTCACTTGTGAGCTTAGAAAAGCCTCCAACTGCCGTACATTGTTATATACTACGAACAATTGCCATTAGAACACTGTAATTAACCTTATCTTTGCTCTACTCCATTTTTACCATGCCACGAGTAGACCCGCAAGATTGTAGAGTACGCACTTATTAATGCCCATTTTCACTAATACAGATTAAAGGACATAACCATAGAAGTATTGGAAGAGAGAAACCTGAAAGGAGCCATGCCAGTTTTTTTCCTGTTACCGTCGAAATCGCCAATACATCCGTTTTCAGTTTGAGAACCACGTTGACTACATACACTATCGATAAAATCGTATCGACGAAAGTAGATACGATATGATTCGTGTCTATACTAAATCCTCAGAACAAATATATCAATTATTCATAAGGAGAGTTGTTTATTAAACAAAATTATATATATATATACATATTTTTTATCAAAATCTATTAAGTCAGTAGCAAATTGAAATATCATAGTGTCCGTAGATCTTAGTGATTACAATGACATAATTTTATTTGAAATATAATTTAAAACGCGAGGTAATATAAAAAAAAATTATAAATGCCTTTATGTATACAATCTTCAAATACTATATGATTTAAAATTCGCGAATAACCTGCAAATAATAAAACGATTATATTAGTTAAAAATTACTTTTTATTTAAATTTTATATTATTGTAAATGATAATCAGTTAGCAAATACTACATAAATCATAGCACTCATAGATCTTGGTGGATACACAAATTATCATCCTCTTTATACAATGATATAGCATTACATAATAAACAAAAATTATGACAAATGAACATTGTCCGTAATCTTTGTCGATTCATTACAATTTCCAAAGATTTAGCAAACTTAATAAACAGAAAATTCCCAGTTTGTTATTAAATAAAATTATTATATGTTTTATTAAAATTTACTAAGTCAGTAGCAAATTGAAATATCGCAGCATTCATAGATCTTGGTAATTACAATGACATAATTTTATTTAAAATATAATTCAAAATGCGAGATAATATTAAAAAAAATTATAAATACCTTTATACAATCTTCAAATGCTGTATCGTTTAAAATTCACGAATGACCTGCAAATAATAAAACGATTATATTAGTACAAAATTACTTTTTATTTAAATTTTATATTATTGTAAATGATAATCAGTTAGCAAATACTATATAAATCATAGCACTCATAGATCTTGGTGGATACACGAAATTATCATCTTCTTTATACAATGATATAGCATTACATAATAAACAAAAATTATAACAAATGAAGAACATTATCCGTAATCTTTGTCGATTCATTACAATTTCCAAAGATTTAGCAAACTTAATAAACAAAAAATTCCGAGTTTGTTATTAAATAAAATTATTATGTTTTATTAAAATTTACTAAGTCAGTAGCAAATTGAAATCGCAGCATTCATAGATCTTGGTAATTACAATGACATAATTTTATTTAAAATATAATTCAAAATGCGATAATATAAAAAAAAAATTATAAGTACCTAAAATTATAAATACCTTTATACAATCTCCAAATGCTGTATCGTTTAAAATTCGCGAATGACCTGCAAATAATAAAATTATTATATTAGTTAAAAATTACTTTTTATTTAAATTTTATATTATTGTAAATGATAATCAGTTAGCAAATACTATATAAATCATAGCACTCATAGATCTTGGTGGATACACAAATTATCATCCTCTTTATACAATGATATAGCATTACATAATAAACAAAAATTATGACAAATGAACATTGTCCGTAATCTTTGTCGATTCATTACAATTTCCAAAGATTTAGCAAACTTAATAAACAGAAAATTCCCAGTTTGTTATTAAATAAAATTATTATATGTTTTATTAAAATTTACTAAGTCAGTAGCAAATTGAAATATCGCAGCATTCATAGATCTTGGTAATTACAATGACATAATTTTATTTAAAATATAATTCAAAATGCGAGATAATATAAAAAAAAATTATAAATACCTTTATACAATCTTCAAATGCTGTATCGTTTAAAATTCACGAATGACCTGCAAATAATAAAACGATTATATTAGTACAAAATTACTTTTTATTTAAATTTTATATTATTGTAAATGATAATCAGTTAGCAAATACTACATAAATCATAGCACTCATAGATCTTGGTGGATACACAAATTATCATCCTCTTTATACAATGATATAGCATTACATAATAAACAAAAATTATGACAAATGAACATTGTCCGTAATCTTTGTCGATTCATTACAATTTCCAAAGATTTAGCAAACTTAATAAACAGAAAATTCCCAGTTTGTTATTAAATAAAATTATTATATGTTTTATTAAAATTTACTAAGTCAGTAGCAAATTGAAATATCGCAGCATTCATAGATCTTGGTAATTACAATGACATAATTTTATTTAAAATATAATTCAAAATACGATAATATAAAAAAAAATTATGAATACCTTTATACAATCTCCAAATGCTGTATCGTTTAAAATTCACGAATGACCTGTAAATAATAAAACAATCGTATTAGTTAAAAATTATTTTTTATTTAAATTTTATATTATTGTAATAATAATCAGTTAGCAAATACTATATAAATCATAGCACTCATAGATCTTGGTGGATGCACAAATTATCATCCTCTTTATACAATGATATAGCATTATAATATTAGCCAAGTAATGGAAGTAACTCGTTATTTATAACGAAATTACAATAGTTACTTTTTTGATAACTTTATTGGTAACTTAACTGGTACGTCAAAATTAGCAAATTGAAAATCATGGCATTCATAGCAATATTAAAGTTGACGTGTAATTGCACGCACGTGAAAAATATTATATAGCAAATAAGAAACTTAAATTAAGAACTTAATTTAATTAATTTTAAATTAAATTAATTTATAAAATAAGAAAAACTTAATAAATAAAATTTACCTAATTAAAAATTGGGTTTCGCAGATCAATCACAGAAGAAGCACGTGTTGATTCTCCTTTCAATCTAAAAATAAAATTCCATAATATAAGACCTAAATATCGCAATCTAATAAAGAAAGCTTTAATTTATATAAAAAGCTTACCCAAAAAGATGTTTATAATTAAGATCTAATTTAATTAAAAGCTAATATAATTAAGAGCTTATTTCAAAATATTTTTATTTTGCTGAAATGTGTATTTTGTTATAAAAATATGACATATCTACAAAATAATGGTGCACAGCAAAGTTTTTCTAAATCAAGTGTAAATAATACGTCAAAAAATTTTACTAAGCTAGAGCACAATTACTTTACAGAATACGTCGTCTGTAATAGATATTTTAATTTACAATGTATATTTAATAAAATATACAAATTAATCGGTCTTTTTAGTAGTTCGTGTTTTCTTAGTGGGAAGAGGTTTCTGTGATCGCAGTACGGCACTAGCCCGTCGCAGTGCAGCCTAAAAACATTTTAAATAAAAGCATTAATATTAATGGCAAATAACATACAATTAAAATATAAAAATTGTTTTATGTACAAACAAACATAATAAGAATCTTTAATTAGTAAATATTTTGTTTAAAAAAAAATTTAATTAATGAAACAATTATTATCAGATTATAATAATAAACTGGTCAATTATAGCTGTTCTTCTGAAGAATGGAATAATTATAATTAGTTTGTTTTATAACTACTGATGTTACTAAATCTGATTAAGAGTGCTGTGCAAAACATAATCATTAATCTTTCAACTGTCAATAATAATACAGGGTAGTATAAAAGTAAGTATTCAATTTACAAGAAATCATTACTTAAGTTACAAGTTATAAGAAATCAACCAATTATAGTCAAGTTATAAGACAAGAAGAAAATATACTGACAATATAAGACAAGAAGAAAAATATACTGTGATTGATTAATTTCTTGTAGACTTAGGGCAATAGCACAAAAAACTTAAGCAGTAAAACATAAGCAATAAACAAATTGACCAATCACTATAACATCCAATCCAACATGTTGATTCCTCATTGCTCATGTCTTACTGCAAATGTCCTACAAATTTTGTATGTGCCATGGTCCTTGCAATTTATATAATAGCTCTTATTGTAATAGCTTATTGTAAAAAGTTTATTAAGTTTTTATTTGAAGTACATAAAAGCAAAGAACTAATAAACTTAGCATAATGATTCTATAATTTGCATACCTTAGTGAGATCTACGCGATATTTGTTCTTTTTAAGTAGAGTTTTCAATTTGTGTAGAGAACGACGAGCTCCTGCCTTCATTGTGCTCTTTACATTAGCTTTAGCAGGCTTGTTGACTGCCTTGGCTTTTTTATAGACAACTGTGAAACCCTTTTTGTCGGGAGTATCAATAACCCCGACACTCTTACGGTGAATCAAACCAGAGTAGCGATAACTACTCAGATTCGTCAAGTTGTTAGCCTCCTAAAGAATTATTAATCTATGTAATAGCAAGAAATATTGTTGAAGTTATTAATACTTTAGAAGATACAGCAGGCTTAACGAACCGTAGAAAATGGCTTGTTGATGTTGCGTTTTTTCAGAAGAAAAGCATTGTTGTCGCGGATTATCATCCAATTCAAGTGAGACGACATCTTGTACTTTCTATGTAACAATCAGTATTCACATTTTTTCACCATTATCCACATATATATATATATATATATATATATATTCGTATTTTATATTTTTGATGATAAATATATTTTATAAACAAAATAAACTTTTATTTAATTAAATTATTATCTACTATTTAAACTAAAGTTTTTTTACAGGTTATGTGTATCTAACGAATGTAAAAAGATCATTTTTTACATAACTATCGTACTGCGAAGACATATATATATTTGACGATTTAAAACACATTACAATCCTAAAATACATTATCTAATACAACGGATTATTAAAGAGAATCTAAAAATAAAGTCAAAATTATACGTACCACGTGCAGCACCGACAAGAGATAACAAGAAAAGATTAGGAAAGATCGAAAAAACTTTCCTAGTTCCAAACTTACTGACGAGACAATCAATACTAAAGTCTTATATTTATTAAAGAAGCGCGACCGACTTATGTCAGTATCGCAAAAGTACTAAAAAGTACTAAAAAGTACTAAAAAGTACTAAAAAGTACTAGAAAAGTACTAAAAATGGCATTGTTTGCAAAATAGACTATGAAATCCCCAATTCATTAAGCAGCCATTTTAATAAACAGAAATAAGTTCATTATTGGCTGCTAATCACGTGATTAAAATAATCAATCAGAATACTTAACATCAGTTGCGCTTTTCTTATAAGTATAGAATATTCTAATCGATACCAAAGTATAGAAAAGATCCTTTATTTTGTGGACTTAATCATATCATATACTAATAATACTAATAGCAATTAGCGTATTCGATTCAATGACTTGATCCGACTCCGAGTCAATAATTTGTTCTGTTTAGCAGCAAAAGAAAAGCTAAATTGTGCAAGAAATGCAGCTAAAAAGAACAGACCATTGAGTCGGAGTCGGGTCGAATCAATAAATCGAATACGCTTATTAAATCGAATAAGAGCTTATTGGACTACAGACAATTAAATCGAAAATGGCAGTAGAAATAGCTAATAGTCGCTTTCAGCAAATTCAACTGATGCGGAGCAGATCTGTGAGCGCTCCGGTGCTCGCTGCTATTGGTGTATTCTTTTAGATCAATAGTAGCTCACTGATTCGCTCCGTAACAATTGATTCAAAGCTCCTAGGACCAGTTTCACCAACGCCAGTTAGCTTAATCCGTCGACTGACCAATCGCGTTTGCTGTTTAGTAGAATCGACCAATTGCTATTGACAGTTAATCACGATTAAGCTTGATTGACGTTGGTAAAACCGGCTTATAATACTCTTGGAAATATATCGCAAATAAAAAATTAGAAAAATACTATAATATATGTAATACATACGATAATGTTTTTTTAGTTTTTCGTATAAGCACTTATCGAAAATAAGAGCCCTGCTGAACACGACCAATAAGAAAGTTATAGACATTTCGGCTCAGATAAAAAAATTGCGCTACTTCGGTATTCTAGTATATCTAGAGTTTTAGGTCTTTGATCTAGTTTTTATATTTTACAATTTCTTCCCATAAAATATTTTATTTAACATCAACAAAAATAAAATTGCCAGCAAAATACAAATAAGTATAAGCATTGTCATATTATGTTAATGTTTCGTTATTAAACGGTAATTCAGAAAAAGCACTCGCTATATCAGTTTCCTCATATTCGTCCAATTTCTCTTGTTCTTCCTTAGAGCGTACGGTCTGAAAATCCTGGGGAATAAAAATCTTTGTCTCGGACAAATATTTCTTGTCAGTCTCAAAAAAACGATGCAACTTGGACCACCGTATCGCTACGTCTTTGTACACGCACTTTCTGAACACCAAGCAGTGAATGTGACGCAGTTTCTCATACTTAATTCTCATGAATCCTATTTTGCTCAGCGTGTACCTCCAAGATTTCATCAATCTCGCATTTGCACCAACATGTTTCGAGTCTGGACTCACAATAATCAGGATGCCACCACTCTTTAATACATCATATGCGTTTCTGCAGCAGATGTATCTCTGTTTTGGACATGGGAGATATTCCAACAATAGGGAAAATACCACAGAGTCGAAGAAATTCATGGGCAATTGACAAATCTCCTGCATGTCTCGTGAGAGAATTTTCTCCTTTCCGATCACAATGTTCAAAAAATCGCATCGATAGACTCCTACCGTGGGAATTAGATCTATCGCAGTTACATCAAACGCATTGTCAATACTTATAGGATTGTAACAACTTCCTACATCCAAAAGCGATATTCTCCGTTCATAAAAATTTTGTAAACCGTTTTCCATATGGCTTGGATCATCTTTCTCGCACGTTGCACTTTCATCGTAGGATTTTGCTGAAAAACAAGTCATTTTAGCGTTTATCTCCTGCTCTTTCTTATCATATTTCTCTCTACCACCATTGTAAAAGTATTCTTTGCATTGAGTTTTTATCCATTCTATTCTACAGAACGTTCCGTTTCTCAAATCTGAATTACTCTCCACCCAGCATTTAGTAGCCAATTTGTGCATGGATACAGCATATTTCTGAAATAATATTGAAATAACACCAAATTATACAATTAAATATATTCTGATTTGTATTACTCCTTTTGAACTGACAATATTTAACTTTATAAGCAATGAAAGTTTAAAGCAAACCTGTAGAACATCATTTCGCGCCAAATGGCGTTTCCATGCCATCTCGGCGCCATATTGGTGATAGTCGGCGCGCAATAGAGCATGAGTTTCCTTCACGATGTCAGCTAGACGTTTATGCTCCTCCGTCGTCATTCGATTAATAAGAATACTTTCTTCCTTTTTCCAGATATTCTGAACAATGAAAATACAATATCTAGCCAATACTGTGATTCTGTGAAGGCGTAGTTTCACACTTTTGCATAAAGGGAATATCAGAGTTGATTACGATTGACGATTGCCCGGTTCTATTTCAGCCAATTACGATGGATTCGCTACTTACATGTTGGAGCACGCGAACGAACTTGAACTGACTTGGAGATGCCGAGTGCAAAAAGTGCAAACAACGCGAACAGATTTCTTGTATTGATATGACAGATTTCGTAACCTCAACTAACAAACTTCTACGATCAATATTTCGATTCGCAGGACAGAACAACGCTTTTTTCCGTCAAATTCGTTCGTTTCAGATAAAAACGCGTCGAATAAGTACAGTTTCATTGATTTTCGAGCCGACGTCGTTAAACTGAATAATTACCTTAAATGTGAAATTAATACATCTCTTATCATTTATTCGATGTCTAATATTTAAAAAATGTTGCACGAGATTTTATTGTCACTTTGGGGATGTTCAACCAATGTATCGCAGATGATAGAAACAGATGTGAGTACATATCTTAATCAATGAAGAGTATTATACATTTAAGCCTCTCTCCTGTTCAGTGTGCTCACTCACCACTACTATTTCCAATTATGACGTCAGATGCAAGAGGATTTGCAATAAAAATTTTTGCAAAATATATGAAAATATGTATAAATGAAACAATACTTAGAATCGATAGAACCGTCTTGTAAAATATAAAAACTGTGATAAAAACAAAAATTTTTTGTTTTATTAATAAATCATATATCTTAAATTGAATTATACATACACTATGCAAAAAAAATGGAAGGATTACTTAGTCTGTCCTCCAAAAATGGGTAATATTCAAGTGAAACTTCGTCAAAAATTATTATAAAGAGACTTATAAGAAAGCAAAACTCGAAGTCTCTATTTTCAATAGCAGTAATTGGTATTTCGATCTGATTGATTTTTTATAAAGTTATAGGGATATAAATAAACATTTCGTAAAATCTAAAAATTTCACACGAACTTTACAAAGTTCCGTGGCCTGAACTAAAACACTGCAAACAAATTCTGTTTACAGCTTTCGAAAGAGCGAATCTTTACTTTTAATCTTTTTGTGTAATGTATAATCAAAAACAAAATGAGCTATGTGTTTACAGCTATGACAAGCTATCAAAAATTATATAATAATATATAGAAATATTTAATATTTCCTAGAAAGAAGATAATTTTCAATAAACTACTCCTAATAACTCTATTCTATCGGTAGGAAACATCATTTTATTTAAAAAAATTTCTGTTTGAATATAATTTGCATTTTATTTATGTGTTTTCTTGCTTCTGATAGTTCTAATGTTACAATCTATTAGCAATTGTAACAGTGAGTGAACAGATGTCTTAAATATTATCTTTACGTGTTTCTCATCAATCTCTCTTCTAGTCCGTAGATCTTGACAAGTATTTACATCCTGGAGAACAGGCGCTACTTAATAAAATACTAGATTTTGTGAAGAAGTGTAACGTCATACGAAATTTTATATACAGTAAAAATACAAAAGGTTTGATGAGAAATTTGATGAAACATATTTTATGTAATTGACATAATTGTCTTATGTTCAATTTAACCATTTTGTGTTTTATAGAATCTGTAACTCCTGGTCTTTATATACGTGCTCTTTTCGATGGAATGGATCAAGCATTAGAGCCATTTCGTAAAGAAATAATTGAATTGGAGAATACAGTCTTAAACGATAATCATACTCCACTGTCGTTAATTCTGTGCAGCGTTGAAAAATACACTTGTTTATTTTCTTTATTACATTCTATCATTCGTGAGGTCATTATAGATTTCTTCAAGAAAGATATTTTACATTAGTTGGTTTCAGTATAATTCAGTTTTTTTTTTTCAGATCAATGTATGTGTTTTCTTCATTACAGTTATAATGTTTATTATCATATCGTCATTATATATTTGCTTTCATATGTGCAGAATATTTTTTTATTTGGGATATTTTTAACTCTAGGGAGTTTTATGGTACATTTACATCTAGACTTTAAAGAAATTTCCTTTTTTTGTTATAACTTTATATTATCTTACTTGTTTTAGCAAATAATAAATATATAAATGTATATGTAATCAATGTATAGAATAATAATCAAAGTGACAAAGCATTTTTATGATTAAATGTATATTGAATCCAACAATTGCTGTTATGAAATATTATAATTTATGTGCTAACACAGAAAGATGTTATCAACTGACTTTTTTCGTTTTAGATTCGTACACAGAAATTCCATGGTTGTAAATTGTTGCAATGCTTACATCAGCGTATGCATACCGGCATACCTGAGATCAACGTCACTCTAGA
Organism: Trachymyrmex septentrionalis; assembly: GCF_001594115.1. Classification (NCBI taxonomy): domain Eukaryota; kingdom Metazoa; phylum Arthropoda; class Insecta; order Hymenoptera; family Formicidae; genus Trachymyrmex; species Trachymyrmex septentrionalis. The sequence continues at coordinate 410,765 of NW_017305811.1, read as the reverse complement.
ATTGTAAGAGATTTTATAATTAAATTCGACATTGTTTGCCTTATGATACTTGTCTACTCGCTACTTTTAGGATGGCCCATTCTGTTCATATTGTTTTTTACAAGCATTTAACAAGCTGGCTCTTATATGGGCATCTAGAAGATCCTCACAAGGAATTTTTTATACAAAAAATATCGGATTGCGAGAAAGCTTTGATGCATGAGGATAGGAAGAACATTGATGCACGTGAATCAATAAATGATAAAAAGATTGATGTTGATATGTGGGACTACAATGTACAGATGGACATACTTCCATCTTACATCAAGCCATCGTTGGCAAATAAAATCTTGACCATCGGTCAGACCGTCATTATGTTCGGAAATGATCCCAGACAGAAAAAAGGTAAAAAAATTGTAACTTTTAATTACCTAAAAAGGAAAATACCTTGTTATTTATTATATAAGCAAATAAGTGCAGCCATATACAATAATTATAAAGAGCTAAATGTCTTTAGATTTCAACATGATACCAAAAACAGAAAATTCCGTATGGGGCGACAAAGAGTACAAGTACTTTAGGAAACTTCAGAATCTCCAGGCAAAGTCAGTTTTCAACATTGTTGAGTTCGATCGCACGATCAATGAATTGAAACAGTGCGTGACCGAACTTTTGTGGCATGTTGCCGTTGAAGAGGCGCAGCTGATGCAACAACTCAGGCTGGTAAAAGAGTTCTTCCTGATGGGACGCGGTGATCTTTTCTTAGAATTAATCAAGCTCACGACGCACATTCTGAATAAGGCACCAACAAGTCATACGTCCAGAGACATTAATCTTGCGTTTCAAATGGCACTGAGAAAGATACACCTAAACGATGAAAGCGCTATCGACAGTTTTAATTTCGTGGTGCCTGCGCTACCGTCTGAGAACGAGGACGTCAACACGGATGGCACCGATCTCTTTGATAACGAAAAGCAAGATCCTAATGGTGCATATTTGCGTCGCAAGATTTTCCTAAAATATTCCAAGATAAGACGAACGAATTTTTTTTATTGTAGAGAAACGCGGATGGGGCATGATCACATTGAAGTACAAGGTTGTCTGGCCGCTGCATCTGTTGTTTAATCCGGTAGCGTTAAACGATTACAATACATTATTTCGCTTCCTATTGAGAGTTAAAAAGACTCAGATCGAGTTGTGGAATCTCTGGAGTGAACACATGCATCACAAAGATTTGTAAATATATTTATATTTATTGTAAGATAAGTAATATTTTTGCTATCCAAAATTATTATAACGAAATGTATATTCGCAGTGACATCGGCGTGATCCAATTAAGAAATAATTTGATTTTTATCGTCGATAACTTGCAGTATTATTTACAAGTGGATGTGATGGAAAGTCAATATGCTATAATGGAAGTGAATATGAAGAACACACGAAATTTTGAAGATATACAAAAGGCACATTCGATGTTTCTGGCTAACGTTATGTCGCAAACTTTTTTGCTAGGCAGCGGAGCAGGAAAAAAAAATCCCGTAAATATCATTAGAATCGTTTATAAAATTCGAAAACATTTTTTTATGCAAAATGTCGCAGGTTTGACGAATCATCTTTCGTACATCATTCTTTGATTGATTTTGAACTCTGTTATTGTCGTCCTGGTATTCATGAATATTTTTAACAGGTGAACAAACTGATACACCTTTTACTACGACTATGCGACGATTTCATCTTACAAGCATCCATGTGGGAAGTTGGTAATTTGCTCTTAACGGAAAAAGAAGAACTCAAAACATTATGCGAAACACTCGATAGCGTAATGGATTGGTTGACGAAAACATTGAATAGAGTACGTGCGCAACCTAGTGGCGAACACTTGGCTCGATTACTATTGAGATTAGATTTCAACAGATGGTTCAGTAAAAAGATTTGAAGGGATAAAAAGGATAAAATCATGTAGTGAATTGCATGTATATCGCTACTAAAATAGAACACAATGTTAAGTTTTTCTTTTTTGTAAAGATTGTATAATTGGAATACAATAATATTCAGTTAAGAATATATAACAAGCGAAATAACACTATTATTATTTCATTATAGCTATTTATGTAGAACAATTTAAAAAATCAGTTTTAACTAATTTAAAAGGACATTCCATTCTGTTATTCTTTTTGCAAAGATCTTGTCATATATTTCAACTATTTCAAGTCTATATTTCTTCAAATTTATTTTTTTTCTGTATCATGCAACTTGTACAATCAGTAATTATTAATGTATATAATTTTCATATGACTTTGTTTTAATATTTTTTTTTACGAATCACTTGAATATTCATAAAGCAATCGTCGAATATTCGTAAAGCAATTGTCGAATATTCGTAAAGCAATCGTCGAATATTCGTAAAGCGATCATTTTAAGAAACATTATTAATTATAAGAAACATTATCATTAAACCAGAGAAAAACCTGCCGAAAGACCATGCCGACCTTTTTCCTTTTACCGTTGAAATCGTTCGTACTACCGCCTATACATCCATTTTCTGACACTGTCGATAAAATCGTATCGTCGAAAGTGAGTATGCTATATCCACAGGATATATATATATAAAAGTGTGCCGTCTATATGGAGGGATAGTCGTCACGCTTCTATCCTGTGGATATTCAATAGGTATGCATATATACCTTAAATGTGTACATAGTAGAATTTTATTGAGTTTGTAACACAAATATATATAACAAATTACTATGCATAAATAAACGATCTATATAATACATGAACAATACATAAAGATTTATGTGTATATATGTACATATATAGAGTTAAATTCCATCATTTACAATCATTAGAAACAAGGAATGTTTCAAGAAATATTTGGACATTATT
>NW_017305811.1:397700-407800 GCF_001594115.1 Trachymyrmex septentrionalis | reverse complement strand
GAGTTAAATTCCATCATTTACAATCATTAGAAACAAGGAATGTTTCAAAATAATGTCCAAATATTTCTTGAAACATGATAATAATCAAATTGTGCATAACAAGCTAAATTATAATGATGTTGGATGGAGTTGTAAATTGATGTATCGCTATTTTGTAATATATTTACCAGATTTTCAAGTGATTTTAGGTAGCACAGGTGTTTTTACAAGCACACTTATGGCGCTATACAGATAAGCCAGAAAATTACCTAAATTTTTTTCCTCACTTTCATAAATAACACCATGTCTGAAATACATAAAAATATTAATGCAACTTAAATGACAATTCAGCTACTAATACTTTTGGCAACCTACTGGCAACAGTATAACATCATAAAATTTAGAAATTCGAGCAATAAATAAGGAAATTTCAGCCGCATTGTCCCTAGAAAACATTTGTATAATTAACATATGAAATACTTACTAAAAAATACAATCAGAACGAAAGCTATCATAAGCCATACCCAACACCTCCATTTTGAGTTCGTGTGCTCTTCTAACTTTAGGGATTCTTTCTTTAAATTAATAGCATTTACATCAGTCAATTTGTCAGACATTTCCAGCGTGCCAATATCCTTTTTTATGATAGCACTAGCCGCTAATGCATGTTCCTTCATAGTGCTAGTCATGGAGAGCATATTTTCAGCGATCTTCTCCTGAATATTACGATTATATTTCAAAATAGCGTCCAGATCTTCATCCTTGATATTAGAGCTCGATAATCTCTGTCGTACACCATCTTTATTTACTTCTGTAACATATAACGAGATTTAATGTCGAGAATTATATGTAAAAGTCTATCTTTAGTTTTATAATTAACACATTCTATACTGCATGGATCATCAATGATGGTAGACTTTCTGTTCAGGCTGAATTATCAGTTCAGATTCTCATCTGACAAGTGTCATCTATATATCATTCTTATCATTATTCACTGAATGTTATAAACAAGGATAAAATAACACTTGAGTGACACTCGGGTGGAAATCTGATTGTACCCTTGTTTGATATTTTAATTATAAACAGAAAGAACATAGTTATAAAATAATTTTTTTTATATAATAGATATATAATTGTGGTATATGATGCATATTGGTATATTAGGCCTTCTTTTTTATAATAATTTTTGTAATTTTTTTAATGAAATACATGTTATTTAACCCTCCGCGAACCAGGTGGGATGTGATATATCCCAGCAAGATAAATTTCTATAACTTTTTAAAAAGTACCGCGCGCTTGTTGCCAGTTTCATGCAACTGAAGAGTGCGTTGTTACTAATCATATTATAGTATATTTATAATAAAGTACAGCATGGGGCATGAGATATATTCACATATGATTTTCCTGGTTCACGGAAGATTAACAAATATAACATAAAAATGCCGTGGATCATCGATGAGCTACATAGTGTAGTCAAGTCATTTAAAATTGGTCCAGCATGAAATGTATATAAGTTACCTCTGTTATTATGAAATAATTCCTCCCGTAATTCTCGATTGTATTTAGCGACAGTCTTCTGATGTATTTGCGTTGTAATATTTGTACTGGCGGAATTGTTAGTGGACACTGAATTTTTTGATAACAATTGTGCGGCAACCACTCTCTCCACTGGATTTGACAACTTCATTGCGTTTATGACTCCTTTTAGAAAATTTATCCGCTTAATGTAACCCATCATAGTATCCTTGGATGGTTTACTATAAATTCAACTTTTTAATGATACACAAATATTTTTAATATTGGGAATATAATAATAGAGATAATTTTTAAAATGTACAGGTTCTCTTAGACTTTGCACAAGTGCAGTTAACAGTAAAATCCCCAAGTTATTTTAAAATGAAAATCCAAATTTTGAGGCTCAGTTTTCAAATAAGAAATGTTTACCATTGAAATTATTTTTAAAAAATGTCACCTGTCTTCTTACGAAGGTCAGTACAGATAAAGTCCAACTATAGAAATTCGAATGTATAGACATAGTACGGTGAAGGTGTGAGTTATCATTTACATGTGATATATCTTTGACAGTTCGATCGGAATCATAAGTCAATTAAAAGGGAAGAAAAACTTTGACAGTTCGATGTGTATCACTTTTTTCAATAGTGATACTCGAGATTTATTTTGTTGTTATTACTAAAATATTCAACGTCATTACTTGATAACTTGTGTATGAATATAATCAAATTAAAAAACAGTTACAAGAACCATTTGCAGAAGACTTACATCAGTATCAAGAATAAGACTGATATTTAGAAATAACTTCACTGAATGATGTATCACATCTGAATGTGAATTTTGCACAATTTCAATGATCAACTTTACAACATTTCTTGTTTAAAAATTATTATAACTTTGACATTTTGGATTTTCGTTTCGAAATAATCTTATTTTATAACTTTTAATATTAATATTATCGCTCAACAGCTCGTTTAATATATATTAATAACTGTCGTTACGTCTACAGAAGAGTTTGCTATTAATTATTGTCAAGTTTGAAGACATTCTGCATATTTAATGTGACCAGATATTTTTGAATCTAAAGTGGAAATGTTATTAAACAAAAAAATGGAAGAAAAAATATATAGATATAAAAATAAATATATTAATAACAACTTATTTTTAAAAACTAATGCAATTATTTGTAATTATGATTTACAATTATCTGCTTTAACAAGATTAATAAATCCTCAAGAAATATCTATATAAAATTCTCTCAGCTGAAATAATAATTAATTCTTGTTATTAATATTGCTTTTAAAATATAAACTCAAAGTTGAGTTTTTTCGTTATCCACATTTCGTTTATTTCAGAAAAAAAACTCATTCAACTGCTGATATATTTTTTGGAAGCGGTTTATATTGTATTTCATAATTTGAAAAAATTTATAAAATATTTTTGCTACTTTTTGCTAAAATTGAGATACTTAATATGTTTAATGAGACAGGGGAAGCATTCCAAAAGCTGGACTGTTCTGATGAAATTATTTGAAACATCTGATCACATTATGTATATACTATATTCTAGTACATAAGTATTAATAATAAATAATACATATTATATTTTATAACTAAAACTATATTACTTTGGTGAAGTCTGCAGTTTGTTCATCATGTCATCTAGAGAAAGTATATACTGAAACAAAGAATTTATATAAACAAAACTTGTATAATCCGTAAGTATTTATAGTGTAATATAAATATTATACATGTAGTAAATTTTATGTGTGTTCTATTATAGATTATACATAATAAATTCCTATATTTTCTAAAAAGAAATCAGTTATAAAAATAATTCAACATACATATATAAGCTATAATAAATATTATAATTATCTAATGAAATTATCTCGATGTTACTTTAAGCAATTGTATGAAGTTATACTCATCATAAAATTTTAACTGTAACGTGTATTAAATAAAAACATGATAGAAACGTAGAAATAAGAACTAGCTCTTAGAACGCGCACTTTTTCGAGCTTCCAGTCTTGGTGTGGATCATCCTTCGCTATTAATTCGCAGCGTGTTAGAAGTCGCTTGACGTTGATTTCTAGCCTGGTCATTTGAATCATTTGGCATATATTTGACTTGATGGACAAGGAAAGCTCTGTGCTCTACAATATTCCGTTCAACATATGTTATGTACAATGTTGCCAACTCGCTGACAGAATAAATCTCTAAATTAAGAATATAAGATTTGTTTGCGTTGCTTGTGAAATCCCCACAATTTTACTGTAAATTTCTTAAATTGTGGGTTATATGAGATTAAAAAATAGCCCTGCTGCACTTCCGGATTCAGAAACAGAAACAGAAGTACGAAATCGATCCTATATATTTATATCGCCAGTCCATATGAAGTCTATGACGGCACTACACACTGTGCACGGTTCGATCCAGTTTGACCAGCTACCGATAATTAGTATTCCAAATCACCACTGGGGGAGTTAGTTTCGTCAGCGAGATTGGACCGACTGGGCAGGGCGAGGCCATTGGCCAAAGGAGCAAAAAGATAGAAACGATCAGTAACGATCACTGATCAGTTCAGTGACGATCAGCGCAGCTAAGTGTGGCACTGCGCAGTATTAACAAAAAGAGTAACAGCTGTCATCAGTCATCATGGGCAAACGGAATAGCGAGGATCTGGATCAAGATGTACAGGAGCGGATGCTTAAGGAAGACAGCACCGCGAAGATCGCAACTGAGAAGGATGAGAAGACCGAGGTGAGAATCTCCTTCGTGTCGATCATCTCGCTTCTATGATTTCGATTTCTGAGATTCTAATCTGGTAGTTATTTAGAATAATTATCTCTTTGATGGAATTCGATTCGACGCGTTTTTATATGAAGCGAAAGAACCTGGAAAAAAAAGTCGCTCTGCCCTCTTAAACCTTTGAGATATTAATCATTAAAGTTGACTTCAAGTTAGGAGATCTATCATAGCCATTAAGAAGACCCTTCTCTATTCTTGCTATAGCTGGGTTCGCTTTGGCGTTCACAATACTTTCAACGTTTCATCTTCGTTGTTTATTAAATATTAAACAAGGACAATTGATGCTCAGCTATAAACGTTAAAGCGAACGCCTATGTGTGAAAAGATACACTCGTGTGGAATCGTTGGTGGGTTTTCAATTTGGCACGCAAAGTGTGATTTAATTTTAAAAAATTGACTTTAGTTTTGCGAAGGCAGCGGTTCCCTGAAGGTAACCGTTCGCACATATATTCTTATATTAATGGTTGCATTCAGCAGAATTTTTTCGTTTAATTTGTAACCGTTGTACGTTTTCTTCGCTCTGATTGGATTATACTTTTAGCTTAGGAGAATGATTCTACCTCAACAGACAATCATAAAACGGTTGCACAAAGGCTCCTGCTTCCCGAAGTTGATGATGCAATGTCCGCGAAAATGGCGAAGTTATGCAAACGTATGAGCATTTGAGTTTACGACGTTGAAACGCCGCATTGACGCGCTTCAGGATGAACAGATGAGTCCAAATTCAGTCCAAATTCGCGGGACAACTAGATGTTTATCAAGGCACCGTCTAAGTCGGCAACGCTTTAAAAAATATACAAGATAAAAGCATCCGAGCGAAGTTCTTCAGAACTCTTCTTATTTTACATATATGTATGTACATACATACATATATATTTTATGATGTCCTCCATTTCCTCTCCCCCCTTCCCTCCGTGCCGGCACGGGGAGGGAGGAGAGATACGAAATTTTCCGCAATCATTAAGTACATGTATGTACGAAGGTTTTTCGTTCCACTTCTTCCGTAAAACTAAAGACAATTTTTTAAAATTAAATCTTGCTTTGCGTGCCAAGTTGAAAACCTACGAATAATTCTACACGAGTGTACAACTTTTCACACATGACAAGAGTAGAGAGACATCTTTTTCATGGCTGTAATAGTTTTCCTAATTCGAATAGTTATCAATTTCAATGATTTATATATCGGTTTACAGGACAGAGCAACATCACGATACTCCTTTCTGTTAGATTTTTTTATTTTATGGAAAAACGCGTCACGAGGGTGTTCTGAATAATTACTTCTCCTCCCTCTCATTTTGCATATATGTATAATACGCGTGTAATAAGCAACTGCTCGCAGCGAGCTCATCCCTCGTGTCACTTATTGAGCTGTCCCTGCTTATCTTCTGTACTTGTTCTGTAATTCACTATTTTTTCCTTATAATTTAAAAACTAAGCATCGGATAAAATGGCAAAGAAAATATTGTCTTAGACCTTTGTCAGGAATACAGTGTTTCAATATTAAACATCCTATTATGGTTGCGTTCTGTCATTCACTGTGAATCAAGAGGTTCAAACTTTCTCTTGGAAAAATTGGGATGAATTTTGTGCCTCCTGCACTTGACGCAGACAAGACGCTCCAAGTTAGTCCATTCCGTTAGTCAATTCAGAGATTTTTATAGAACTGTAACAATTCGATAATTTGATTCAGCATTCCCCTAAGAAAATTCTCCATTCTTCTGCGTACTTTTAAAGTTAGCCCAGATTCTCATATGGACAATGGCTCTTTGAACACTGATTGGTGAAAAATGGATGACGGGGGTAAATTTTACCCTCACGTCTGACTTTCCACCAATCAGAGTTCGATGTCAAAGCGCTATTGTTTGTATGAGGATCCAGGTTTATTCTTCATATCTTTTCCCATAAGTTTAAAAAAAAAATTTTTCATGTTTTAAATAATTGTTATTACAATTAAAGGTCTTAATCTTTTGAGACCATTCAGTGTGCCAATTGGTTATGGGAAAGTAGTTAAAAATACATAATATGCATGGAGATTGACTACTAGAGTAGTCTATGTGATGGATTATACGGTGAAATGTAATCTGTAATGATTCCAATTTGTAATAATTTTTATTAGTGCGCTGAAGATGAAGGCTACAATTGCAAGGTATTGGGTGCTTTCCAGCAAGGACACAGTTAGACACTGTAACACAGTGAGTCTTTTCATCCTTGTTTAATGTAGGCAGACAACAAGGATATAATAATTCACTGTGTTATACTGTGTGACTGTATTCTTGCTGGAAAGCACCAATTATATGTGTGTAAATGTAAAGCACTAATATAGATACACAACGTAAAATAAGGAGCGCACACGTAACCGAAAATGGCCAAACCGTTGATTGTGTGCTCTAATAAGGGCCGGTTGTTCCATCTTCAAATAAACTATGCGGTAATTTATCTATTAGATAAAAAAGTGTAAGAGAGTAAGAGAATAAGACAGCTGAAGGTTTATCGAAAAGTCGAACAATCCAGCCTATGCGAAATATTCGAGAATACTCGAAACACAACGACAGTTGAGAAATTCCGTTACCGAACGTCAACCAATAAATATATTTTGCGTGAACACGTGTCTGATATTCGCAAGATCTAATCCGATAAGTTATTATAGTTTTCTTACTTTAAGGATAATAATTTTTAGAAATTTCAGACAACGCGAACAATCTAAATATTTATTATTGCACATATTTTTGTTTGTTATATTTATAAAACTTTAAGAATCAGCTCTTTAATATTTTGAAAATCAGTTACCATGTTAGTATATACCAGTTATATTGATAATTATATTATAAATTTTTTTTTTATATATTCATAATTATATCATAATTTTTTTTTATTCTCTATTTGAGATATTTTAATATTATACATACGCTTCTTTGATAGGTGAAATTTATCTCGGAGAATGGCGACGCCAAAATCGATATTGAGATGGTGAAGACAGTGCTCTCTGGAATGGGAAAAGAAGAATTGATGAAATTTGCAAACGATCCGTTCTGGGTCAGATTGAGATGGGCCTTGTTCATTACCTTTTGGCTGATATGGGCAGCCATGTTAGCTGGTGCCATAGCCATCATTGTAGTGGCGCCAAAATGTTCTGCTCCTGAACCGAAAAAACTGTGGGAGGAAAGCGCAATTGTTGAGCTAGATGTCTCAGATGTTTTTAACAATGATTTGACAGAACTGGAGCGTACACTGAGCGATTTGAAAAACCAACATATCAGAGCTATTTCTCTCTCATCTCTGGTGAAGGAAAACGCAAACGGTATGTATACACTCAAAAGTTACACATATTTATCTTTCTAAAATATATTAATTGTAATCTTAATTATATTAATATTCTTATTTTTTCATGGTAGGAGAGGTCATAGATTTTAAAGCCATCAAACCAGAATTAGGAAACATCAGTGATTTGAGCAACCTCATTAAGATAGCAAAGGAAAAAGATCAACAAATCTTCTTGGAGTTGGATCCTAACCATTCCTCCGTTGATCATCCGTGGTTTAAACAATCTGTAAAAAGGCAGGATCCATTCACGTCCTATTATGTCTGGGCTGATGGAATAACCAGCTCTAACAGTGGAAAAGAATGGCGCCCTCCGAATAATTGGGTTAGTTAAGCTTCTCTTTGACAAGTAATTCTCTGACACAGAAAGAGAATAACGCATATTAACTTAAAATATGCTTTTGCAGTTAAATATATATGGTGAATCCGCGTGGGAATGGAATGAACAAAGGGGCCAATATTATCTTCATCAATTTAATAAATCGCAACCTGACTTGAATTATAACAACCCAGCAGTGATAGCAGAATTTGGAGTAAGTTTTTTCGCATTCTACTTTAATCGATTGATTCACCATGCTTTGATTTATAACTTATGTCCTATTTATTTTGAAGGACATCTTTACTTACTGGCTTAAATTAGGCATTAGTGGTTTTCGTTTGGCAAACACGCAATATTTAACGGAAGATCCGGATCTGCACGACGAATCCAGAAGTATTCTTCCCGTAGAACCGAACAATTACCAATCCCTAGTACACATTTATACACGCGATCGTTCAGAAAACGCTGCAGTGTTATCAAAATGGCAAGAGATCGTTCGTAATGAAACCGCTGGCAAAGGGTATGCTTGTTCTTAATTTGGTAATTAGACATGTCATCAATATTTACTAACGTGATGCTGTTATTTATAGATTATTTGCGTTGCAAGATGATATTCGTGCAGATATTTTGCAAGTTTATAACGATAAAACAACGATTGATCTACCGCAGAGTTCACATTTTCTCACTACTGCCAATGCGAGCATAAACGCGACGGATCTGCGTAGGAGCATATCACAATGGCTTGCGGTTACATCATGGCCTGCGTGGAACGTAAGTTAGAAATAATAAGATTAATTTTATCACAATTTTAAAGATGTTTATAATCTTTATTGTATAATTTCAAGTTAAATTGTGTGTGTGTGTGTGTGTGTGTGCGCGCGCGAGCGCGCGTGTGTGTAAAATTCACACCGAATTATTGAGGTATTAAAAATCCAGACCGTATAAGGCTTTCATTTCTTAGTTGTATATTCACATTACGGTCTTAAAGATACTTTGTTTTAGTTTTTGATTTTTTTAATATGTTTATATGTCAATCGCAGGTGAATGGCAAACAGCTTTCCTTGAGGCAACGCATGCCTAAAGAAGTCGCCGATAGTATCGTGTTAATGACCATGTTATTACCGGGTACACCAATTCTTCGAATGGATGATGTCATGTCCGCGAAGGATGCTTTTGCGACCTTGTCAAGTGCCCGAAGTGGTCTAACATTCCTCCACGGAAATATGACGCTCAGAATAGTTAATGGGACAGTCTTTGTATATACGAGGTAAATAATTTTTCTTTAAATTTAACAATTTATTTAAAAATTAATATATGTAATATGCGATAATCATCATATTTAAGAATTTACATATATTTTAATCAAATCGAAATACAAATGAATGAAAGTTAAATATTATATTCGCGAACCATTTTTAGAAGCATTATGGGCAATAGAGTATATATATATATTATTAACTATCGACTAGAACCTTGAAAACACTAATTATTTCAACGTTATCCTTAATCTTTTTTTAATTTTATTTATACGTACGAAAGAGTAGAGTATACACTTTATACAAAAAAAAATAAAAGAAATAGTTTTTAATTGGATAATCGAATTCGTCTTCATGTAACGTACACAACACAATTGATTTATATTGAGTTACTCTTATTAAACTTATACACAGTGAAAGAAATAAGGAACAAGAAATAATAGATTTAATCTGAGAAATCGTGTAGAAAAGAAACCGTGTAGTCTGGTTATCTAGTTTCTAGTAGGTTGAAATCTGTTATTCCTTGTTTATTATTCCTTATTTCATTCTTGTGTTTGAATTTTTAAACGTCTTCACCAGTATTCTCACAGTTTTAGCGACATGTTTTGCTTAATTTGTATCTCGAAGTAGTATCTCTCTTGAGTAGTACGATTGTACAACTTCATAACAGATAAAACTCTTCAGCATTTTTGATATTAAATATAGATACTGAATAGACTTAAAAATGCGGACTAACAAAAGTGCTTTGCTCACATAATAAATATATTATAATAGACTAACTAAAGAACTTTTCTTGTTTCACGCTTCCTTATATGCGATACAGAAGTTGGTGAGTCTACACAGTATTAATGTATCGCAATTACACTGCTATAAAAACTTGATTGTAAGAATATAATAAAACTAATC
>NW_017305811.1:389156-397600 GCF_001594115.1 Trachymyrmex septentrionalis | reverse complement strand
TTTATAGGGTCCATCTTTTTCGACTTTCAAATTTTTTCATACGAAGACCCTTTAGAATAATTCTAATTCATAAAAAAATAGTTCCTATCACATTTCAGCTCGATCGGACAATGGGAACTCGTACAGACAACTCGTTAAACATTTGAGTTCCCTTATATTACACTATCAGCATTGATTTTTAAAGTGTATTTTCCATAAAAATCGACCTCCATAAAAAGACTCCATAAAAATGTTTTTTTTTTTAACATATGTGTCTTACTTTTCTGCATCATTTGAAACCTTATACATCTCATTTAAACAATTAGGTAAATTGCTGTCATTTAAACAATTAAGTGAAACACGATGTAAATTAGATCATAGATCGGTATTCATAATCGATTCTTATATTTAACATCATCTTATGTACTTAAGATGTCACAAATTAATCAGAAGGTCATATTAGCATCTTAGATGTTACTTAAGACAGTCTTCAAATAAGAACGGACTATGAATACCAATCACTCTTAAATTTTTGGTCGGCAGTATATATTCATATATAACTTATATTTTATATTATGTATATGTCTTCGACATATTTTATCTATACTTGATCAAAATACGAAAATATATCAATAAATATGTAAATTAAATTTATATTTTTAGGCTAAAAAGCGGCAATCCTGGATATCTCGTAGCGTATCAGACTGGGGAAGAACTAGCCACTATAAATTTATCCGGAATACCGCGGATATCGGAGGAAGTCAGCGTAGTTGCGCATAGTCCCAACTATGTTCAAAATACGAAAGTTATGAAGTAAGTCTTTTAAAAATTTGTAAAAATCTATTTTATTATTTTATCTGTTCAATAAGTATTTTATTTTAATACCGGAACTTTATTGCTTTTGTAGGATGAAACTGCCGTCGAATGCTGTACCCATATCGCCAAAAAGCACACTGGTTTTAACATTTGTACCGAAAGAGGAATCGTAATTAATCTAATTTATAATTAAATCAATCCAAAAGATAATTTAAATTATGAGAGCAATCAGCTATATATGATTGCGTTTTGCTTCAATATACGAGACTGATGGAAATAAAGCTGTATGTCAAAAAGATTATGTAAAATTAAACTGCATTTAAATTTAAAAAAACAATAAAAACTCGAGATCTTAAAAATGTGAAAAATCTCTCTTTAAAATTTTTATGAGCTAATAATATTAAATTATATATCATTTTATTGGTCTTGTGTCACCAAAAAAATAAGTACAGGTGGAAGCTGAAAGAAGGTATGACCTGTTCAGCATCACTAGTATTTACTATTCATTGCCTTCATTGTTAGAACAGTCTAAAAGTGACATAAAAAATATCTTCAACGTACTCTTAAATTTTATTCTTGCATTTGAGTGTTTGAGATATTATTTCAAATTTGCCAATTAACGACATGGACAATTAATATACACCTGTATTATAATAGTTAATTAGTATAAAGTTTTTTTTGTATCAATTGACTAATATCATGATTTCTTCCACCATGGTTAAGGATACTATTATTTCATTCGTGCGTTTTTGTCGTACGACAAATGTGTTTAGGCCAGAGAGATCCTTGGATCTCTCTATCTTATAGTTAATTAATAGACTTGAAAAATTGGTCGTACGATAAAAACGCATAGATGAAATAGCAGCCTAAGTATCACATATAAGGCGCATTCGGGGAGATGTTATTCGTGCCATTCTATCTTTGTTTTATGTCTAAAAAACAATGAAGATAATCTGATCAGAAATAGCGCTAATAGAATTTCTCTGAACGCACCAATAATAACATATGATGTTCACCCTCTATTAAATTTGTTATCTTTCATTTGTGAGACTTAAATTATATTATTATATTATATTATTTATATTATATTATTATAATATTATTTATTATATTATATTATTATTTCTCTCAATGTCCTGTACAAATGCATATAGAGATCGAATGTATTTAATGTCATAATCTAGGTCATAATCTAGAACTCATAGTAAAATGGGCGAAGTTATTTCTTGGATTTGTGCAAAAGCTTCATTCGTTCGTATATTGAAACAAACTATAACGTGAAAAAAATGTTTTACTTATGTATACCCATGTACAAGCAATTATATTGCGTAGCAAAAGAAATATATCTCGATGTACGTACATGAAATGAAATATATACGTATGTAGCAAACATCAAATACAAAAATTGCTAACTTCTTTTAGAGGCTTTATACTGTATTCTGGTAAAAAAAGATGATAGAGAATGATAGAAAAGAATCCCATCGTTTTGAATATGGAATCTGATTCGTAAATTCACTGATTTGAATTAAATCTTATAGGAATATTGTACAAATTTTGATAAAATATAGAATTCATGTCTGATCAATCGTGATGCTCGCGAGATCGACGATAGAAAATGATATAAATTTATAGAAAACTATACAAATTCATAGAAATCCAACTATTCTCTATTAACTTTTTTTTACCACGGCATTTACATTTTCGAAATTTCATAAATTATTGAAAGAGAATCTTTATTAAAAGAATCCCATAATACTTTCACGTATATGTCCGCAGACTCACTTTTACATAATAAATACACAGCCTAATCATATTAATTTTAAACATGCGGGAGATAGTACGTATAAACACTATATATATGTATATTGTTCTGGGGAGACTTATTCAATATGCAGTTTGTGTGGATCAGTGAATTTTGCCGTTATAATATAAAAAACAGCCGGTAATACAACTAGGAGCAACATTGTGGGATGAATAGTGATTTCCCGAAGAGTCGCAACCGCTATCACGCCATATCCGTGCAGCAACCAATGACCCAAAATAACAATCACATTCTTTATATCCGAGATGGAACTCAACAACAATGACTTTACCGTTTGATTCAGTTTAAATGCGAAATGCGCTGCATTTGAAAGCACCGATAGGATAATAAGAATGTAAGGGAAGGAGTAATCTGTAAAAAATATATAATTAGCAATTGGCACATACCACTATAGGGTGTATATATATAGAACATACATATTAGACCTCCTCCCACGGCATGGAGCAGTGCGAGAATTGGATAGAAATATAATGCTGCATAAATAGAAAACTTTCCCTGTTTTGGTAAAAATTTCTTAGCTATTAGTGGCCTTATTAACAGCATGAGAACTATTCCTAAAGCGTAGAAGACAAAAACCATTGTGTATCTGTAAGATCATGAAGTAATATATGTATATTAGAGATTTATATACGCGCACACGCGTGTGCGTATGTGTGTTGGAAGATATTCCATTAATATCAAATCTGAGAAAAATAATGGTTTTTATTTACCTTTGGAAAATTGTAATGCATTCTGTGATAAGTTAATAAATTTTCAATAATATTACTTTAACATTAATTAATCTGATACTTTTATTATTTGATTAGAAATTAAGTGTCAATAAAAATTTTATCTTTTATTGTTGTAATCCTACTAATCTTCATTATATCACAAAAATACTTTACAGTCTAAAGACTTAACAAAAACTTTGTATTTTCATATGTGGATAAATTAATTTAATATATAGGTAACTGTACTAACAATGGATAAATTGCCTCTTGCGTGCAGTGTAAAGTTGCTTCGTAATTAGGATTCGGATTATGCAGTAGTGTGTACCAGTCCGATAACTTTTTTGCCTTGCATGATTTAATGCTGAACGATCCAATGGGATCTGTTAGCTGAAGGACTATGAGGGACGCCAGGACTACTTCTAATAATGCAGAGAGATGAAGGACGATCACTTCTTTGGGTATATTACGACGCATTGCGACCATGTCAATGCAAAACCAGTGCAGCACCAAAGCTAACAGGACCATGAAGCCCAGGTACAGCCAATCGTAGAACATTGGCGCGTCCTCACAGGGTTCGCATGCCGATGAGGCGTTAGCGCGGAAGCCACGCGGACAAGCTCCACAATTGCTCCAATTTCCATCCGGCAGCAATTCCCTGCCACAGTATAATCCGGGACATCGTGTAAGGACATTCATGATATCGCTTTCCTTGAGACAGCTTAAAAATAAAGAGGGTAATTAAGTATACAATTCAGCTCCCTGTATCTCAAAAATAAATGAAATTAATTTTATTCGATGTGTTTTTGCATACAACGAAAGAATCTGATAGAAAAGAGCATTGCTCTGCCTTGCGAACAGAGATATTAGTCGTCAAAGTTGACTATTCAGACTAAGAAAACTGTAACAACCACGCAACACTGCGCCACTGTGGAGATACTGGTGACAGTAAGCGCTTGTTTTAACTTCAAAGATGCGTTGATTTTGGTAAAGATTTAGACTACCTTCCCGCACTTCAAAAATCAATAAAATTGGCCTTGTTCGACGCAAAGAATCTGACAGAAATATGTGTCGCTCTGCTCCGTGGCCCGAGATATTAATCGTTCTTTTTAAATTTCTCGAGTGAGAAAAATTACGCGCCTTGCACCCTAACCTTTAAGCTATATGACGCAAAGACATAATACTAAATTCAAATTTATTACACTGTTAATTCATTATGTATTATTTCGTCGTAATCGAGATTCTCAAACTACAATTAGTTAATCAGCTCTTTCCTCCATAGTCAACAATCTTCAATCAAACTCGTAAACAAAGTTCCTTTTTCTTATTTTACAGCAATTCTAAATAAGCATGGCTCTATTCTTTTTGGCTGAACTTTTGCACCAGTTCATCTTTCTTCTTCTTCTTTCCTCCTAAAGAGAAAAGAAAGAAAGATGAACTGATGCAAAAGTTCAGTTAAAAAAAAACAGGCCTATTTTCTCTTGGCTGCACTAAAGTCCTATAAGAGAAGCGTGACTACATGTTAAGTGTTCTGATTGATGATTGCAATCACGTGACTTAGCAGCCAATCACGAATTGACTTCTGTGTATTAGAAATGGATGCTTAATGGATGATTGGTGAATTTCACAGTCTGTTTTGCAAACAATGCCAGCAAGAATTGAATGAGTACAGCGAATTCAACAATTGAATGAGCGAATACTGTTATTGGTGTATTCTTTTGGATCATTCAATCAGCATTAAGATCTGAAAGAATACATCAATAGCAACGAGCGTTCACTCAACTAATACTATTTTTAGTGTTTGTTAGTATTTTTGGGATACTGAATACGGTCCATTTGATACTGCAAATGTTTCAAGCATTTTTTATTTAAGACCACTTTTATCAAGCTCTGATTAACTTAACAGGCCTAGTAACTTTGCAGGATTTGAACTAAAGCTGATCGGAAAAAAAATGTAAAGAGAGAAGTTATAAATATAAATTTGTAATATTAATTTATGTAGCAAGGTTTCTCTCTGGTAACTGTTTATTAATAACGTATTTTTATATTCAATATAGTATGTAAAATTACAGTTAATTATAATTAATGAAATATGTTTAATTCTTTAATTTACATTTTTTCTCCGATATCAGCTTCAATTGGAATCCTGCAAAGCCCGTTGAGTTAATCGGAGCTTGGTGAAAGTGGCCCTCAATTAATTAGTAAAATTCTTTCTTCTGATTGATCAGTCAAATGTTTTCAAAGCGTTTGTAGTGCCAGGTGGACCGCACCCATAATAGATGTGTAAGTTGGTCGCGTTTCTCTGATATATGATGGAAATATACAAGGTTATGATCACGGCACAGATTCTTGTATAACGCATAAGAGAATCAACCAATTGAAATTATTCTTTTCTATAGAATGAAAGGAAGGGAAAGAGATTCTTATGTACTATGCATTATGCAAAAGTCTGTGCTGCGGCCTTAAAACATTGCGCATAATAGCGATAGCAATATTGGAAATAATCAATCAAATGTTCTCCAATATGCGTATAATTACACAAATATACTGGAAAAGCCAATCAAAATTTACGCTGCTACTGCGCAACTACGGGAATGGCTCTGATAAATCTCTGATAATTCTAAAGGTATATCCACACAATTTGCATAGCCGCATAAACGTATGCACAAAGAAAATTATCCAATCACATTTTACACAGCTATGCAAGTCTGTATGGATATACCCTAAGATCCTGCGCACAATGGAGGAAGTAATAAAAATAGGAAATATTAAATTTCAATCTACCAGGAATTGTATATTCCGATATAACTAGCATTTGATAGATCGGAATTTTTATACTTATTCCTGTTCTTAATATTCGTTTTATTGTGCGCAGGCCCTAACTCAGAATAATGACGTCACTATTGCTTACTTTGGTACAAATTTATCACATGATAACACAGGTTCATAACCTTAATTTTAAAGTGAGTTTATGAGACTCACTAAAGCACACAATCTCGGTGCAGATTGTAGGTAAAAACTCGATAAAAAAACGGTTGATGAATCTTACTTGTCAGAATGCAAAAGGAACGCGCAATTCAACTGAGTTATGACGTCACATAAGTGAAAATGATCGAAGAGTAGATGTAAATTGAAAGAAACTAATGTATGAAAAATTTATACAAGAGACAGAAAGTGAAAGGCGAGCGAGAGAGAGAGAGAGATCAAAGTCATCAGTACACGGTATACGTAACGCGGCAACGTGATTCGTCAATAACGATCGAATCCATCGCGCGTCGTGCCATCCTTTGTGCGATTTCATCTTTCAGCGCGATTGCTCGCGACGGCCGCGACGTCCGCAGGCGGTAGGAATCGATCGCAAGCGCAGCGGTCAGTTAGTAGCGGCCGATACGCCATTGGTTGGCGGTCTGTGGCCAATAGCGTGTCACTACCAGCGGCATGCTCGTGACGCTACCGCCACCTGCCGCGCTCGAGCACTTCCGTCGGTATTCGGCCGCCTTCGGCCAACAATTGCCGAGTACATGTTACTATTTTCAGGCACGCAGGGCACCTCTTGACTTGACGGATTTTCAATAAGCGAAGGTGGGCGACGGTGTGCGACGTGACAGTTTCGAGATTCAAATCCTTTTTCTCCGCGTGTGATTCATCTCGCGGAACGTCGCGAATGGACATTGGGAACCTCCCCTCCTCCCCACCCCTTCCCCACCTGGCTGGAAAAGCAGCACGGTGCGGTGCGGTGCGGTGCGGTGCGGTGCGGTAGTGACGAACAAGCGAGAGATTTGGTCAGGGCGGTGGAGTGGTGTGTTTGCGCGCGCGCGTGCGACGAGTGAGCGGAGCAGTGGCGAACTGCGAAGCGAAGCAAGTGAAGACTTTTCCGCGAGTGACTTTTCCGAGTGGAGAATAGTAAAAGACACGTCAGCGTCACACGCCAGGCCGCGGACGAGCCGAGTAGCCAGAGTAGCCGGAGTGACGATAGCAGCGACAGCGACGCAAGGCGATGTCGAACCACGTTCCGGCGACTGTCGACGCCTGACGTAAGGTCGCGTTCGTTCCACCGGAAAATGAGAGACAGACCTCCACGTAGCAGCGAGCAGCTGATGGCGGTCGTGTCCAATGCTACTGAGAGTAGTTGCTCCTAACATACACGTCTACTCCAAACGTCGTGCAGTTCACCGTACATCGGACGTGCAAGTAGCGAGGAGGAGGAAGTGGAGACGGAGTAGTAATAGCAGTTGGTGGCGTTGTTCGGCAGTTGCCGGTCGCCGCTGTGAAAAAGGAGTCGTCGGACAAGCGTCGACGGCGGCGAGAATCTCCGGCATCTCTCTATTCTCCACTCTCTGCTCGACGGAACGACGGATTGCGCCCGTCTGCTGACTGCTCTAAGCGATTGTATTTATCGTGTGCGTGTGTTCAAGTGTGTGTGTGTGTGTGTGTGTGTGTGCCTGCGTGCGTGTGGGGTGTGTGTATGTGTGCGCGCGCGCGCACACGGCTACACTTATTATCCACGGCCATACTTCCTATACGAACGTGCGCCGCCGAATCAACTGTACGCGCAACTTGTTCTATTTCATAACGGTGCTTCTTCTCTTTCCCTCTTCAGCCACCGGCGGTCCAGTACGACTCGACTCGGTGCGCGCGGTCGCACGTTGCGTACGTGCGTGGGTGCGTACGTACGTACGTACGTACGTGCGTGCGTGCGTACAAGCGAACGGCACGCAATCCGTGACATTGTCGGAGAGGAGTCCTCGTCATCGAGTGATCACTAACCGAAATCATCATCATCATCATCATCATCATCATCATCATCATCATCATCAGCAGTATCATCAGCAGTAGCAGCAGCAGCAGCAGCAGTAGCAGCAGCAGCGGCGGCAGCTATCTACCATTGACCGGCGCTACTGCCGCTGCCGTCGTTGTCGATTGAATCCACCTTGCGTCGCGAGTGTATTAAATTGGTGTACCGAATTGAGATTGAGAAGGCAGAGTCGCCGGGTCGGACGTTTTACAACGTCGTATCGTAGCGGTTCACATACTTTTCGCACGGTGTAGGTGGGAGCACCTACGTTCGCGGAAGGAAGGAAGGAAGAACAGACGGACGGACGGACGGACGGCAGGCAGAC
>NW_017305811.1:382367-389056 GCF_001594115.1 Trachymyrmex septentrionalis | reverse complement strand
GTTCGCGGAAGGAAGGAAGGAAGAACAGACGGACGGACGGACGGACGGACGGCAGGCAGATAGGCAGGCACACGGGCGTGCATTCGTATGTGACAACGCCTAGCCATTTGGAGATATCGCGCTCCCCGTGACGGTAACAACGACGACCAGGAAACCGGCTAAAGTTCGATAGAACAAGTTCACTGTGTGAACGAAATTGAAGATTTCGGAAAGGAAGACTTCGACGAGGTCAGCGAGCTCTCTCGATCTAATCTATCAGAGGAAACGAGTTCTCCACGTGTGCTATGCGCGACAAACGTCCTCCTTGGCAGAGTATACTTCATCATCGTCCTCTACCTCCGCTACTTCCTCTCGTTGTTCGGTACACACAGCGTGAATGATAAGGTATGTTGAAGGATCGCGTGGACTGAGAACAGGCAGGAGAGAAAGAAGAAGAATTGATGCGATCGGGTGTAAAGCCGCGTGACGTGCATTGTGGTAACAGTGTGTGCCTTTCTTTCCTTTCCTCGTGAGTTCAGAGTGTGTTATTCGTCTCACAGTCGCGGCCACGGAATGCGGCCTCTTCGGGGTGGAGGTGATCTTGGTCTTTAGTCGTGAGACCAGCCCGCTTGTCTGCGGAAAGGTTCAGAACATCCAGAGGAAACAGACGCGAGCGCTCCCGTTTGTGCTTCACCAGGATAGTGCCTCTGTTAATGCCAAAATGTCGTCAGGGGCCTTTGTTGACAGGATAGATCCCTTCGCCAAGCGATCTCTCAAGAAGAAATCCAAGAAGTCGCAGGGCTCCTCCCGCTATCGCAACTCGCAGGATGTTGAGCTTCAGCAGTTGCCTTTGCTTAAAGGTTAGTCTACACTTGGAGAAAAATATCAGTCATGGGCAAGCTATATAAGTTTACATGTTTGATGTTGAGTTAATATATAGTTGGCTAAACCAGTGTACATAAATTAGCTATCTTATACATAATTGCAAAAACTCTAAAATAATTTGTTTAACTATACACACACACACACACACACACACACACACACACACACACACACATATACATATACATACATACATACATACATATATACGTTAATTTTGCACACAAAAGTGCATAATTGTCATCTTTGTAGTTAAGCTATTACTATGAATGTGAAAAAGAGAGATCTTTCCATTTGTTTCAAATGTTCCGTGTCTATCGACAAGGAGAAGTGAGCTTGATTCTCAGATTTTGGATAAGTTGTGTGTGTGTGTGTGTGTGTGTGTGTGTGTGTGTGTGTGTGTAGCTGTGTGTATGTATATATGTGTGTGTGTGTGTATATATATATATATATAATTATTATTAGTTATTCTGAGCTAAATAAAACTGCAATATATTTTCTATGGGAAGCGAGATGAGAAAGATTTTAAAGAAACTTAAACGGAATGTCAAAAGCAAAAATTGCCATAATCTTGTAAGGAATTATGTAAAATTTGTGCAAACTGATTCAGTTATTTGATGTCTTTTATTTTACGCGAATACGTCGACTCGTTTCTTTCGGTATCTTGATTCAACATTCTTTTATCTTTTAGTAATAAAACAATAAAATATGAAAGATTCTTAATCTGTAAAATCATGCTGCTGAGAAAGGCGATATAGAGAATGTTTGACAAAATTTCCAATTCTACGTGGATTTAGTACTTTTTCGCGAGTGACATGGCTTAAGATGTAATATCTTTGATTAAATGTTTAGCGCCTTTTCTTTCGATTCTTGTAATTTTATAAATTTATGTATTTTCATGTGTGTAAAATAGATATATTCTGAGAAGAAAAATCGTCGTTCAAGCCTCGTTTTCTGTTTAATTTCAGTTTTTTGATGGCGGCAAGTTTGAAAATGATAATTTAATGATATTTTACAACTGCACATTCGTGTCTGTTTATTAATGTCATTTATGAATTAAATATAATTAAAGTATCTTTTTTTATTAATGTCATTTATGAATTAAATATAATTACGTATCGTTTTTTTTTTAACTTAATGTCATTAATGTTGATATTTATGAAATAATAATATCAGTTTAGTTATAAATTAAATATAAAATAGGATATTCAGTCGAACAACTTAATAATAATAAGAAATCAACAACTTAATTATATAAAAATTACAATTTAATTATATGAGAAAATTACAACTTAAAAAAATTCATGTTTTTAACACAGACTTATATAAAGACCACAGGCTTATAGAAGTTTGTGTTTTTTAATTAATTAAAGCAGAGAAGCAAATATACATTAATGAGCATGCGCAGTTGTAAAGTATCATTAATTATCATTTTCCAACTTACCGACATTAAAAAACTTGGAAGTTTAAATAATAAGAAAACGAGACTTGAGTGATAATTTTCTTTCTTGAAATATATTTTACGCATGAAATTACATAAATTTACAAAATTATAGAAAAATCGAAGGGGGCGGGGCGCTATACTAAACATTTACTTATCTTTGGAATAATTGGCAGTAATTTTATCATCAGGGTCCATAGATAGTTGGTACACATCTATACCGATAGTTGTCGGTGTCGATAACTAATAATAGCCAATGACAAGGACAATCCTAGGAAAAAAGCGCGATTCTTATTGGCTGTCGTTATTTAACGATACCGACAACTGTCGGTAAATAGTGTACAGATTACGCGGGTCTTGACTTCTGATCCTTGGAGCTATGGGCGATATTCGTAGTCGGATCTTATATTCAAGATCATTTATTTAAGATCTTATATTTAAGATTTTAAGGGAATCCCAAGGGAAATCCTAAAGCCATCTGTATTACCGACTAAAAATCATAATTTTTGTATAATAATTATTTTTTCCCTCTTTTACAGATTCGAAAATCCTTTTCCAGAATTAAAATATATTTATTAATACGTGTCTGTGAGGTGGAGTTTATGCCGAGAACGCGCGCGCGACAAAAAATTAAAAAATTGAAATCTTAAGACAAATTTTGGAAAAGAATTTTCGAATCTGTAAAAGATGAAAAAAGGAATTGTTATACAAAAATTACGATTTAGACTGTAATATAGACGGCTTTAAGGTCTCTTTAAGTTACAGTCTAATTAAGACGTCATGAATCAATCAGAGGACTGTATTAGCGTCATAAGACATTATTTAAGATGGTCATAAAATATAAGAACCGACTATGAATACTATACACACAAAATATGATATAAGCTGCACAATTATAGCATAAGGCCGCTGGACTAACACAAATTTGCATAGTCTCATATGCATAAAGAAAATTATTCAATCACATTTCTGCGCTAAGGATTTTTACGTTGTAACCATTAAAGGATTTAATGCTCCTTCTTGGAGCAAACAGTCATATTCATCCCTAAGTCGTTTAAAATTTCAAAATTACTCTAGCTAACTATGCAAAATATATCTTCGATTTACGCGCTACTATTTCCTGTATGTATATCATTGTATACTATTACATTGTATACATTTTATACTATTAATGATAATTTTGTACTGTGTGTTATTTTGGAAAAAAATCGTGGCGGTGCTAACTTTATTAAGCTGGCAGGATCAATTCAAAATAAAAGAAAAAAAGAAAAATAATATCAGAAATCAATAGGATTGAATTTGGATTATCAAAAACAATTCTATATTATGTGTCATTTCCAAGAAAACAGTGGCGCTAATTTAATAAAGCTGAATTATAAAAAAAAAGAACACAAGGGCAAAAATTAACACAACTGAGTTTGTACTAATTTGTATTATTGAAAGTAAGTTAATATTTTATATGTTTTTATGAGGCATTCTATGTCAAACCAGACATCTTTAAAACATCATTTTAATTTTTTTTAAAATTTGCTAATATATATTTTATAGATAAAAATATGAAGCACGTGTTTCGCAAAAAAAATTTGAGCTTTTTTTTCTGAAGTTATTCACGTTTGTAAGTTGCAGAAATTCATAAAAAAACGTCGCTCATGCAAATGTTACGATTTTTTTCCAAATGACACACGGTACAAAATTATCATTAATGGTACAATTCAGTATAAAATGAGCAGTATTAAATAGAATAAAAAACATGTTTTTAATATGTTTTAAACAGTTTAAAACATGCTTAATTGATGTTTTTAATGTTTTAAACATGTTTTTATAATACTGTTTAAAGCATATTCGAAGCATTAAAAATATATTAAAGAAGGAACATAATGATTTATTCTTAAAAAAAAAGAAATATTAGCCTTTGCCAACCCTGGTACTAAAAATTCCGATAGATCCGATAGATTTGATTCTACTGATTTCGTCCTATTAGCTTTATAGAGTTTTTGTTTTGCATAATACGAGCGAACTTTGTTTATAATGTATTAGTATTGTAAAAGAATTATATAATTTCTTGCTCTTCTGACTGTAATAAGTCCTGCACACACAACTCGGCAACTGTTGCCGCGCAGCGGAAATTGATGCGAGAATTAATCAGTTTATCGTTTTTTCAGTTTTAAAAACGAAAGAATGATTGATTACTGCGCTAACTTCCGTCGCACAGCAAGTGTTACTGTGTTCTATCTGCAGGAGCCATAAGCCATTTAATACATTGATGGACTGACTATGTGATTTTATTTATTAATAAAGATAATAATATTTGTGTCATTTCATGTTCTGGCAAAGTACATGTTAAATCCTGAGTAAGTAATATTGCAGTGCAGTTGTCATATGTTTCGCTTATTTTCTTCCATCCCAATCTTGAGCATTTGATAACATTTTTCCTAAGCAGCTTAAAATTTCTTTCTGATGCAGTTTTCTCTGCAATACTTCTATTAAATAATATTGTATTTATAACAAGAAAAAGAAAATCGAAAAAGATTTATAGTAAGTATACAATGAATGAAATGTGGATTATGATGTGTATGTAAAAGAAAAATATTAAAAACATTTTCGCCTTTCAATTACAATTAAAAACAGAAATATTACACATAAGAAACTTGTTATTAAATTTTGTGAATTTCGTTACAATTTGGGTTATGAATTTTTAAACATATTCACTAATAATTTAATAATAACTCAATTTTTGTCTAAACAAATTCTAAGTATGCAATTTTGGAAACAATTTAAGAGTATCATTTTAAATGTTAAAATTTTTTTATTGACATAATATATTATAATTTGGAATACATAAATAAATAAATATGTAAATTTTGTTTATCATATTCACTTGTAGCTTATCATCATTTCTTTATCAAATTTTATAAACTCTACAAAATTGTTAATTGGCAAAGAAATGTTATAATTTTCTAAAAATGTATCAAGATTACAAATTAGAGTTTTTTGTTTGCATCAACTGGTTAATTTTAATTACTTGTCTTTTAATAAAGTTCAAATTGCACTTGATAGTTACCATATTTATAGCTAGTGTTTGCAGAACTGGAAATTAGATATATTTTATATATTGATCAAAACATACTGAAGGCAAATTGAGATCGGATCATCGTTTAGTCTCATTGGATGTAGTTTCACTAACGTCCTGATAGATTTCACTTAGCAGTGAAAAACATTTAAAACATTATTAAGAGATGATATTTTATTTCATAAAATACGAATATTTCTTTAGAAGAATTTTTAATTGCAATCAACATTGTATTAGGCTTTACTTATTTTATGTTTAATAAGGTTGATAATAAGCAATTATTTAGTACTCCAATGAGTTCTCCATTGTCATCAATTATTGTTTACTTAGTAATGTAAAATTTAGAAATCTCTGCATTAGAATCGTTATCTTTTCAACTTCCTTTTCATAAGATATGTCGACATTTTGCTTTCTGCTCCGAAAAATATGTTAGATATCGTTCTGGATCCTTTCAACTCTTTATATAAAAAATTGCAGTTTACAATGGAAGTCGAAAAAAATATAAATAGTATTAGTTTTTTGGATATTTGTCTGATAAGAAAAGAAGAAGTGATTATTTTCGATTTGTATCATAAACTTTTTTAGGTAGATATTTGAATTTTTATTTCAACAATCCTGTTACAAGAAGGGAATAATAATATTATTAAAACTATAAAATATAATATTATATAAAAACAATTATTCTTTCAATATTTTATATTTGTCACAATTATACAAAGATTTAAAATCTCTACAAGAAAGACAATAAAATTATCTATTATGATACTATTATCTATTATAATATAATGATACTGACAATTCTACCTTACTAGGGAAGAGAACATTCTTTACCATATTAACTCCTTATATTAACTCCATATCCGAAAAATATATTCCTACAAGACTTAATCGCAAAATTTACTTTATGATTCCTCATATGCTAAAAAAAATTTATAACGACTGGTAAAGATTTGTTAAACAATAAGTATGTTGTAATGTCATTTATAAGATCAATTGCTTGTGAGGTATCGTACGTAGGTCAAACTAAAAAGCGTTTTCTATATATTTATAAAATGTATAAAAATTAGAAATTGTTGGAATTTTATTTTCGAAATGCATATATTAGTAGAACTATCAGGAATTGTTACTGAAAGTGTTAATATTTATCATTTTCTTGTATTTTAGAGAAAAATTGTTGTGCTAGATTCGTAAAATTAGTACGCCATATTTTTATATTTGGTTTTTCTATATAAAATATGCGGAATTTATTTTTATTTTTATATAGAACTATAGAACTATATAGAAGAGAAAGAGAGATAGAGAGAGAGAGAGAGA
>NW_017305811.1:360158-382267 GCF_001594115.1 Trachymyrmex septentrionalis | reverse complement strand
AGAGAGAGAGAGAGAGAGAGAGAGAGAGAGAGAGAGAGAGAGAGCTGCTGCTGGAACTGTTAGTATTTTTTTTATTTTTATTAATATAATGTTGTGCTAATTTCATAGATCCTCCGATCGACGTCTAAAATCTATTGAATGTTATTTAGAGTCATGATAACATTAGCCAAAATCAAGTTGAAAGTTGCTCCTCTCATTTTCATTTTTGACGTAAAAATAAAAATAAGAAAAATAATCTGCAATGATCTTGAGTTTGACAAATGTTATCAAGATCAAAAGGAGTTTCATTATAATACTTTGAAAAGATCTTAACGTCAGTCATAAGAATAATGAATAAAAGTGAGAGTTTTTATTCAAAATTTTAAAGTTGAATTTGGGAGCTCCTCTATACTTACACTCAAGGTCAAATAAATCTCGCCATTCAATGCATTGTTCAAAATCTATAATACTTGTGTGAAATATTTTCTCAAAAATTCACTTTTTAGTAAGATATTCGATTGTATCCGAATTTTCGGCCCACCTTCTATATGAACATATAACAATGTTCTACAACTATAAAGAAAAAATTATTTTTTAAATAATGTTTGAAGACGATTTTGATTAAATTTCAGTTAATTTAATGGATAATTGATTCAACTAGCATTTAAAGAAAAATGTCTAATTATATTATATAATATAATTTATTGTCTTGAACTTTGTTTCTATATGTTAAATAAAAAATGAATAATCTTAACAAAATGTAGATACGAATATTACATAACAGATTAATTTCCGATTAAGTTAATTGGAATTTGATCGAAGTCATCTCTAAAAATACAAATATGAAATTCATTAATCAATTTTTCTTTAACCAGTTCATCGTTGATCAATTTTTCATCAGTGAAAATTTGGCGGAAGCAAAAATATCTTGTCTATTAAGATCATAAGGTATTTTCCATAAGAGACCTCTGTGATATATATTAACGAGTAACGAAATAATCTTGCATTTTAATCTTAAGCGAGTCAGAGTTGAATTAAAGAGATAAAAATCTCAGATTATTCGTCGAAAAGTTTTAGTTGAAAGATGCACACTACATATTATAATTCGTTTGTACAATCATTTCAGCATTCGATCATTCTACTCTCTCGTGACTCGTGTAACGCTTCTATCGGCTCAATTAAATTGTTTGCTTACAAATTTAGAAGCAAACGAAATGATAATATTTTATTGAGTTCTTGCAGCAGAGAATTAAAAACATATTTCACCTAGCACTTTGCTCTCCGATTTCGTTTTGCATATATGAGTATAACGAATGAATTATTTATAACGAGAAACATCCGGATAAGAGAATATATCGGTTCTGTAATTTTTCTTGATGTTTTTCTTTATAATATGCACTTAGGAGGATTGTCGCGGAAGGGATTTAAAATGTGTAAAATTACAAGTTATATTAAGACTATTTGTTTGTTGCAGATGTTAACGCTGCAGAGCAGGAGGAATTGTTTATCAAAAAATTACGTCAATGCTGCGTGGCGTTCGATTTCATGGACCCAATGGCTGATCTCAAAGGCAAGGAAATTAAACGAAGTACGCTCAATGAATTAGTCGAATATATCACAGCAGGGCGAGGTGTTCTCACCGAACCTATTTATCCGGAAACTATCAAGATGGTATGTATTTAATAAGAGAATTATGATAAAATATAAGAAAATTATTAGAGTTAAAAATAGAATTCCATTTTTTGTATTGAAAATAATGCTTTTAATGTATATTAAATATATCTACACGAAAAAAATAATGTATTAAGGGGATGCTGGCGTGACCTCCGTCAAGTTAGCACTCTTCCGCCACTGAAAAGTAAAATAATATATATACTAAAATTAAGTGCTAATTTGATGCTAATTTGGTGCTAATTTGGTGCTAATTTAGTGCTCTATTCCTGCTTTTAGTGCTCAAGCAGTTTAGTAGAAATCTGTTTAAAGGTGAGAGTGTTAAGATTCATGCCAACTTAGCAATCCAAAATATAAATAAAAATGAAAAATTAACTATTACAAAATAGTAAGTGCTTTTAAGAGCAACTAAAAATTTTCGTAAAACCCTCCTCAGGTCCACGTACGGCTTGCTCTACTTCCAGATCCGGTTCAGATCCGATGCCCCAATAGAGCCCTAGTGTGATAACTCCACGTATCAAATAGTACTGATCAGGCTGTCGGATTAGGCACCGATCAGGTCGCCGGATTAGGTATTGATTAGGCAACAGGGCATAGATCTGATTACTCGATTACAGTCTGATTTTACATAATCGGATTTGTCTTTATCAAGTTATCGCATTTGATGTAATAAATGCACAATATTTTTAAATTTAGAAATATGAATATTTAAAAAGGTATATATTAAAATTATACGAAAAATTAAATGTATATTTTTAAATGTAGAATTAGATTTAATTATGAATTATTATTCGCGCGCCACTAGATGAATATCTCGGGAATTAAGAAAAATAGAAAAAAACAAGTTTAAAATAAAACTTTTGGGGTTTATAATTATATTTTTATTAAGATTATTAAGAATACATTTTTATAATTTTATAAGATTATATTAAAATTATATTTTTATTAAAATCATTTAATATAATCTTGATCTTAAATACTGTATTATAAGATTCAGTTTTTTTGACATTATAACATTAGAATATGCACTATTTATTGTAATTTAATTACTTTTTTCCGTTAACCCTCCCAGTCTTATGCATTATTAATTACTGATTTGGATGCTTCGATAAAATCTTTTTCTTTTAAGTCAGCCTTATTAGTTAAAGAAAATTCTTCAATTACTCCTGCAATTAATGAAACATTAATAAAACGATTTATTTATTAAAATAAATAAACATAATAATTTCTTACAAAAGAGTCTCGCGAAGTGTCAAATTTTGATTTTGATGAAACTGTATGTACATAGATTACGTAAACAAATGATTTTAGAAAATATCAGATGCGGCTTAAAAACGATTTTAACGGAGAAGTCACTTCTCATATGTAAAACGGTTTTCAACTAAAAAAAAATAAAAAAATTTTTTTTTGTCTTAGCGCCAAATAAAACTACCGTGTCTTGAGATATAATATTATCTCTCAGATATTCACAAATGGTGAAATAATGTTTGGTTAATATAACCAAAAATAACGTTACTTTTATAAATATTTAGTAAGTATTAAATATACTTATTAAATATATTTATTAAATAGCAAACATGAAGAAGTCTGTGCTTTTAGTTGTAGGAAATGGGCAAAGTCAGAAGTCCGCGGCTCGGTGTGAAGTTTCTCATCAAATATTAAGAAGATATTTAAATAAAGTTAAAAAAAATAAAAAAATTTAAATTATCAAAATAAAGAATTTAAATTCCTGTGCTCATATTACCCCTAAAGATGCTCATATTATCCTATCCAGAGGGTAATATGAGCATTAGGCGAATAATAAGAGTACTTGCCAATTTTACTCGCATTTCAACATTTGCATTAAAATAATCAATTTCAATACTAAAATACATAAAACATCAATAAATTTATCAAATAGTATGCACAAGATTTTTTTATTCTTTAGTATGCTAAATATATTAAAATGTTTCCTTAAGGTGCTTATAATACTCCAGTCTATCCTATACGTTATCAAAGTCAAGATCATCGGAAAAGTCTCTTGTATAGAGTGGAGCATTTAAAATGTTACAAACATTTAAAGTATTATCTTTGAAAGTATGCGTCGAATAAAAAATATGTTTAGACAAAGTTTTATGACTTCGAGGAGAATATAAGATGATACCATTGATTTGACCTTGGGTGTCGTTGTCCAAGTTAGAGCACTTTGAATTTAATTTTTTTAATGAAACCTATTTTTTATTGCATATTCTTGTAGCTAATCTCGAGACTTTTTCAAAACACTATAATGGAATATTTTTTCGTGAAGTACTTTTCAAGTTATAAGACTTGAAGGTATGCTACTTGAATACGCGATGAAAAATCGCGTTCCATTTAAAAAATTAATAGTACTTTGCTTTGATCTTGACAACGCCATCCAAGGTCAAATCAATGGTACCATCTTGTGTTCCCTCCGAAATCACAAAATTTTTGTCTGAACATTTTTGATTCAACACATACTTTCAGAGATAATAGCTCGTAACACTTTAAATGCCTCATTCTCTATAGTTATTACTCTGAGTGACTTTCAAGATTTTAGTTGTCGCTCGTTTTTCATTAAAAAATTATTAACAATCAAAGTTCGTAATTATTTCTCTGCTTTGCATTGAAAGTTGGATGACACTAAGTAGGGGGGACGTGTGGGACCGACTAGGCGCGTACGACTTTTTACATGAAGTGAAATCCACTCTATCTCCCTTTCTACCTAGGCACAGACAATTTTTTATGCAGACGGATCTTGCTTTGCGTGGAAAGTTGAACGTCTAGGGAGGGAGAGAGGAGATGAACCTCACTTTGCATGGAAAGTCATACGCTCCTAGACAGGGGATGGACTTTGTTTCGCGTGGAAAATTATTATGTAAGTAGAGAAGAATGTGAGATAGTTCTGAATATTGTATGTGAAATAAGACATTTTTTAAATCTTTTTTTTGTTAATAACTTTTTAACAAATAACAAGCGACAGTTAAAACTTGTTGGAGGTCATGACCTTGACAACATACGTAAAGATCATTGTCATCGAAGGAATCTCCCTTAAAATGAATATCCCTTTACCAAATAAAATCTCAGAAATGATTAAATATTTAATGCAGTAAGTTCTCAGGCTTTAAGATGCTAGTAGATCTACTTGAATTTGGAGGGATTATTAATGTTTCTCAGATTGATAGTGTTGAAAGAAAGCAATCGGTGTAGTCATTTCCGAGATAAATTTATTTAAAATTTATATATATATAGTCTGTCAAATAAGAGCGGGTCGACCTTACTCACAGCTCTGGTGTGAGGCTTTAAATCTTTCATCGATAGAGGGAACTTTTGTCCTTGATGCACTATCAAAGAAGATTCAGTTGTTGATTTTTTGTAAGAGAAACACATTAAGCGCTCTGAAACACCGTAGCAAATTCTGTACCAAGTAGAATAAGTAATCTAGCATCGTTACACTTGATTGGTCGTACTCGCTCGACACAAATAAAAAATATGTGGGCATTAAGCACAAGCTTCGTGGAAAACGTATGTACATTTTGAAGCAATTATCTTACCAGATTATTCGTTGGATTTGGAAATTCTTATTAGTATTCCAATCATCAATTTGGTTGAAGGCATGCCTTGAAGATGTCAAGCAATTATTGACGCCGATGGTGACTGGACGCATTATTAACATAATTGCATTTGTTCTGGTCAAATACAATGTACACCTACGTATTTGAAATTTTTGTTTAATAACTTTTTTAATAAATTCACTCGACCACGATCTTACTTAATAGACTGTATGCATTAACCTGACGTCTAATTTTGACCATAAGTGGCGCTTTTTCGTATTTAGAAAATTATTTCAATTCGACTGTTATTAATTAGTGCTTATTTATTATAATTATTATAAATATTAATTAATACATTATTTTTTTCGTGTAATAATGTGTGAACGTAATAAATAAAATTTATTATTACTATTTCATGCTACTACTATGTAAGTGCGGTTTGAAATTATTTACAGATCTTTTGTATGGTATTTGTTAAAGGTTTCTGCAAATCTATTCCGTACATTACCACCTAGCGAAAACCCAGATTTTGATCCAGAAGAAGATGATCCAACCTTGGAGGCGAGTTGGCCTCATCTTCAGTTGGTCTATGAAGTCTTCCTTCGTTTTCTCGAATCTTCAGATTTCCAGCCTGCTATTGGCAAAAAAGTTATTGACCAAAAATTCGTGTTACAGGTAAAGTAGTATTACAATTTTGCTTTTCAATATCTTTCTTTCACATTCTTTAACAGTCGATAAGAATGATAAGAATGATAAGCTAACTTACATTAACTTAGGTTAAAAATAGAGAATATGAAATCCCGTTTTTTTTATTAACATTACTCCAACATAAATGATATGAAGACCTTAAAATGCAGAGCTCTTGAGGAATATGCTAACTACATCTAATAAATAAAAGTCGCCAAAATTTAAGTCCAACATCAGTATTAACAAAAAAGTAAAAAGTGTGAAAATGGGGAGTCTAAAAAATAGAATGTAATATGGAATACTTACTGGTCAAATTTAATAATAATAAATAACACAATAAATAAATTAAGTCTAAATTTGTTTATTTATGTAAATCGATCAAAATATATAGTAAAAAGTAGTTTACATTTTTATTGTACAATAACATACGGAAAATAAAATAGCACCATTGGACATGCGACGTTATTACGCATAAAAAATAAAGAATAAAATTAAATCTTAAATTATTGAATTATTACGTACAATAAATATTAGCATCTAACAAACATTATTATTTACAAGAAGAACCAAAATACTGCATCTTTAAATGTGAATATTTATCTTAGTGATATAATGTTTATATAATGTAAGATTTAAAATTTGATATTGTCCATATGCAATAAGTTTTTATATTTTCTATCTGTTACAATTGTACAATAAAGATATAAACTACTTAAAACTGTATATGATAAATATTCAGATGGAAGGAGTCAGCGCAGATGACCATGGCCTTGACGTACGTACCTTAAGTACTTGAAGGTTTTTATCGCTCATTGTTTATTACAAAGTTATTAATAAAAGAAGTTCAAGAAATATTGCCTTATTTCTAATATATTATAGTATGGGGCATAATGACTTTCCAGGCAAGTTTCATCCTGCCTTCCTCCCTGCCGAAAGGCGCACGACTTCCTAAGCAAAGCGAGTTTCACCCTATTTCCTCCCTTGCCTAGGAATGCACGACTTTCCATGTGAAGCGAGTTCCACTCCACCAATCCCTTCCCGCATAGGGCCGTGCGACTTTCCACTCAAAGTAAGATCTATCCACATAAAAAGTCTTACTTTCCTTAGCAGAAGGAGGGAGAAGAGACTCCATTCGCATGGAAAGTCCTGCGCCTCTTGGCAAAGGAGAGTGAAGTGGAACTCAATTCGCGTGGAAAGTCATTACGTAAACAGGAGAGGGTATGAGGATAGTTCTTAATATTATTTTTGGCAAAAATTATTTTTCAAACTTTTTTGTTACTAACTTTTACCGAACAACGAGTGGCTAAAACCTGTTGAAGATTACTCAAAGTCATGACCTTGACAATATATGTTAAGATCAAGGTCATCAGCGTTTCTCTCTCCAATTGAATATTTACTCTGTATTTCAAAGTCTACATAAATGAATATGATCTTTATAAATTTGCATTTCATTACTTATTGTTAGTAACTTAAAATGATGGTTTATAAAAAATAAAAAAACTATCGTATAAAGAATACACCTATAACCTAATCATAAATAAGCTGGTAATATGGAATACATTTTATAATCTGATAACGAATAAGTTACTAATGTGCAATTCCATATTCTCAATCCTTGATGTATTTTATATTATGTGCATATCGTCATGACAAACAAAGTCTTCCTATAGCAATAAACAAGTATTAGAAATTGCAATTAGTTAGCATAATATTGTTCATGCAATATTATTAAAAGTGTCTATGTATATATAAATATTAACAAACTTACCTTTAACTTACTTAAGTGTGAGAACACTTTTTAGAAAAAGCTATCGGTTCTCCTTACGCAACGAAAATGGATAAATGTTTATTGTAATAAAACGCTTTGTTGTACTGAATTCATTACTTGTTATGACACGTTTGGCAGTAATTGCACCGACTTCCAGTGGTTGCCGCTAGATTGCAATGTTTTATTTAGAAAATAAGCTACTATTAGTAGCCTCCTATTCCATATTCTCTGTTTTTATTCTACACCTCATTCACAGTGCAAATACGTACTCTGCCATATTTTCTCTCATAGAAGAAGTATTTTGGCATACATTTTTTTAAATTTATTTCTTATGAAGATAAAAATCTACTAAAGAGCTGTACTTTGTAATTTCGTTTTTAAAAATATAATAAGTAATACCACAGGCTTATATAAATAGACTACTGATTCAATGTGATAGAAAGAGTCGAATCTGATTCCGAGTTGTCCTTGTTTTACCCATAAGCGTCCTGTCTGTGAATATCGTGTAAATTTATCCATGTAATTTATACATGTGTAAGTGAGAGAATTCAAATATGACACTGCTCAACGCTATCTTCAAACATGGAGGCGAATCTGGAGTTGACAGTCTATTTATAGAAGTTTATGGGTAATATTGAATGTTAATATAAGCTTTATTATATTATAGAAATACTTGAAATTGTACAATTGACATTCTATTTGGAAGTTAACAGATCGACGAAAACATTGAGAACATTTAGTCTCAATGTTTCTGTCGATCTGTTAACTTCCAAATAGAATATCAAACATAATTTCAAGCTCATATTTCTATATCAAAGAAACTTGTTGGTAGTCAGTATTATAGTTTCATAGATCACTATTCTAAGTTATATAATCAGAGTAGGA
Organism: Trachymyrmex septentrionalis; assembly: GCF_001594115.1. Lineage (NCBI taxonomy): Eukaryota > Metazoa > Arthropoda > Insecta > Hymenoptera > Formicidae > Trachymyrmex > Trachymyrmex septentrionalis. The sequence goes on along the minus strand of NW_017305811.1, from coordinate 373,726 downwards.
ATTGCAATAATAATTGAGCATTTCAACTGACAAGACTGGTTATTAATATGTATTTGTAAGTTATGTGTCTACTGAGAATGGTTCTATGAGAACCGAAACGTTTGGAACAATGACAGATGTAATTTAAATTGTAAATTTAAAAAAACAGTTGTTGCACTGTCAGCGTGCTTAGCTCATTAATCCTTGTATAAACACTCTAAATTTAAATTTGTATTTTATTGAGCTTTTGAAGACTGTTTAACTTTCAAAAAAGAAAATTAAATTTAAATTTTTAATTTTGTTGCCCTGTATAATTTTTGATAACTTTGAATACAACTAAGACTTACATTTGTATCCGTTATACAAATAGTATAAACTGTATATCTAAATTGTGTATATCTAAATTGCTAGCATAGCATAAGTCAGCACAACCTTCAAAGTCCTCAGCACAAAGATATTAAGGATACTTTATTCTTGTGCGTGGCCCTTCGCTCGGCTATTCCATAAATTGGGTTGTAGTGCTTCGATGTGAACAGTGATTTTGTTCAGCAGACTCAACTGATGCGGAGCGGATCCGTGAGCGCTCATTGCTATTGGATGATCTAAAAGAATACACCAATAGCAGCGAGCGGATCCGCTCGACAACAGTTGAGTCTGCTGAACGCGACCAATACTACACATTTGAGTTATGTTAAGCTAGCACAACTTATCTAATCTTATTATTTTAAAGTTAGTTTCTGAATATTTTGGTCGCTGCATCTGAATTTGTGGTCATTATTAAAACCTATTTCTTATTAAATAATTTATTTTTACAAATAATAGTATACTATATATTTTACTAAAAATTATTTGAACTATTAATCCGCTATATTGGATCGCTATTGAATTATAAAATTCTGACTTCTGATTCGTAATCAGTGATCCAAAAAATCTCCGGCTACAAAGTTTCAAAAAAATTGGTCTCATACCAAAATTCGTGACACAAAGAATTAATAATTAAATTAATGAATATACAAATATATCTGATTATAATTATCTGTTACAGTTATTGGACTTGTTTGACTCGGAAGACCCCAGGGAAAGAGATTTCCTGAAAACCGTTTTGCATCGTATTTATGGCAAGTTCCTGGGTCTTAGAGCCTTCATACGCAAACAGATTAACAACATTTTTTTGAGGTATTTATTTCAATGAGTTATTAAAAGTGAATAGTTTATAGGAAGTTGTAATAGATGTGATAAAGTATAATCAAAGAATGAATGTTTTATTTAAAGGTGGTACAATAGGGATATCTGTCTGACAATGAGTGGTGCTGTACGGCGCACAGTTTGGAAATGAAAATGTCTTATTATTGCACTCTCATTCATTAAATGTAAAAATTACATTGTAACAATAGACAAAACAAACTGTAATACATAGTGAACAAATTACTTTTGAGAAAATTTGATTATATACTATTATTGTACTTTACTCAGCAGGGCTAATTTCCAATTTTTTATGCATACAAGATTAGCCCTATGCGTTCATTGACTGCTTGGATAAGGCTGTCAGCCATTCTTGTCGGTAGGAACGTATTTCATTTTAATGATTCTATCTGTAATCTTCTCACGAATGTATTGATGAACATCAATATATTCGCGTGCTTGGATCTTTGAAACTATTTATTTTGGCAAGACATAAGGCCCTTTGGTTGTCGCATCCAACTAATTTTTGTTGCTTTATTTTTAACGTTTATAACGTTCGACTTTAGACCCTGACCGAAGTATTTAAGTTACAATGTCTCTTGTACTGCAGCTAATAATGCCATGTATTCGAAAGTCCGCATTTGAAAACCGAATTTGTCATTGTTTGACTTTGAATAACGTACCCTGTAATTCAAGGTCTCTTTCAAGTACTGGAAGATGTATTTAACAAGTGAGCCTTGCCAAAGTTAGACTTTGATATCCCTACTGATGATTTTCTTAATAATTGAATCAATACATTGATTCTTTATCAGCTCTTGATGCCACTATATTGACGTACATTATTTCGATCGATTTTAGATCTCGTTTGAGATGTTTCTGTTTCTTTTTTTGGCTTTTCTTTGTTTTTCTGCATCTGCTACTTTGTCTTCACCATGGCGATGCTTTCAAGGTCATTTAGATCTATTTTGGTATATTATTTATTCGGAGGGAAAAGAATTTCTTCGTGGGGGAATAAGCGTCTTTATCAAAAGATTTGACGATGGCAGGGAAAAGGAAAAGTCAGACTAACAGAATCGATGAGTAATGTTAACGACGACGATTAATACAGTATTGTATATAATGAAGCAGACAGAACATATAAGCACCACGTACTTAAAGTAACGAACTTCTCTCTCGGTTTGTGCGCACACAAAAACAACTGTCTCGACTCTCCTTCATGTCTTAACCCAATCAGATTGCTTAGTAATTTTTCTAGGAACCAATCGCTCACACTCTTCTCCTATTTAACCAATCCGTTGGTAGGTAGCAACAGCACGCGCAGGAATATGGCGCAAGCATTCTTTACTGATCGGTTATTCTGAACCTGTATTCCACTCAAATATAACTAAAATAAATAATGCTGGATAAAAAAACAAAGTTTAATTTCGATTTAGATTAATTTCACACATTGATCTATAACACGATACTACATACGCGCGCGCGCGTGTGTGTGTGTTAAACTTTGATACATTAGGAACGCATATTTAAATCTGACAGAATTTTAATTTAATCTGTAGGTTGAGTAGGAACAGATTTTATCAGCTTCATTCGATAAAAAGATACAGTAAGATTTGGATGCAACATTGAAGCTAAGATTATTTTAAATTACACAACGATTATTATTGAAAGTTTTTTATGCAAGACACAGACTTTTGTAATTGTTTTTAAACTTTTTATCTTCGCCCGATTTCAAAGTAGAGTCTTGGATTACTAGTATCAACGTGATATTACATTCGTTGATTTTTTAAATGCTTCTTATCATATTTTATTGTAGTCTCGAATCTTATCTGATACCTCTAGCGTAATTCTACACGAATGTGTACGTATTTTCTCATAGTTGAACACAGTTCTTTATCACAGTTGAAATCTACTTAAGCAATTTAATTAAGATACTTAATCAGATCAGAATCGGAATGACTACACTGATCATACCCTAATAATTTAGAAATGTTTTAAGAAATGAATGATATATATTATTGATTACATATTGTTCCATATCGAGACTAAGATTCTACATCTTTGGTTCATACGTTAATTTTTTCAGAGATGATTTAAAAAATTGATTAATTCTTTTAATTAAACCAGTGGTTCACACGGAGCTGCAACGACTACAAGATACGATGATAGATGTTTTTAGAATTTAGAAATTCGGAAAATTCACGCGAGGTGAAAGCTATACCTCTATCAGATACTAAAGTGTTTTAGAAAATAAAAGATGTATGCTTTTCAATAAGCGACACAGGCAACACTATGTAACACAGTGTATGACCCGGTGCTTTCCAACTACGACATAAGTCGACACAAGTTGAGTTTGACTGTGTCATCTCTCCACGGATACCGACATGATTAACATTTCTTTATTTGATATTATTTATTTTTCTAGAAGATATTCCAATAGAAGGTTAAGTTAATGATTTTAAAGTTATAAGTTTGGAATATTTGAATATATTCGGAAACATAGGTGAATCCTACTGCGAGACAAACAATGTGACAAAAAATAAACTATTCTGAACAATCAGGATCACCATGTTCTAAACTATGGAAGATACTTAGTACGTAGTTTTTTTTATTATTTTATTATTTATTGCAAAGATAAATGTATTGTGTACGACAATAATTAATTTAATAACGTATTGATCATTTATTGTCTCAACTCTCCTTCATTACACATACCTTTCTTTTCTTAATCTAATCAGATTGTCTAGTAACTGTTAGGAACCAATTGCTCACGCTCTTCTTCTATTTAATTAATCCGCTGGCAGGTAACCACGGCGCGTGCAGGAATATGGCGTAAGAATAACATATATGATGGATTTCTTACAAATTAAGTATCGCATGCATAACGATGTAGATAATTTTCAGCTTCTCTTACAAGGGAAGTTACCCAGATGTCTAATTAGCTTCGAGAAAGTAATCTTTAGAAGTTATAAGTATCTTACCTCTTAATCATGGATTCATAAATAAGAACCAATTACTCGGTGAGTAGGTTACATTTTGAAACTCATCGAAAAAAAGTGTTGCAATCTTTCTATGACCGACTGTACACTAGGGATATCTATCTGAGTAGCGCTTATAGTGTACAGTTTGGAAACGAAATGTATATTACAACATGAAATATTTTATATTAAATTCTAATAGGAATTTAATTGTACAATAATATTCTATTGTTCAATTATACATAATATTGCAATAATAAAAATAATTTTTATCAATTTACTTTAAATTCTTTCAAGGGATGCATTCGTCCATTTCACATTCACAATGCTCGTGTACATTTCATTCTTGTTCTAATATTTGATAAAAAACAAAGATGAAATAATATTTGCGAACACACCTAAGATTTCTATTTTGATATTTGTTTAATGTCTCGCTTTATTATTATTTCAGGTTTGTGTACGAAACAGAACATTTCAACGGGGTTGGTGAACTTCTTGAAATTCTGGGTAGCATTATTAACGGATTCGCTCTGCCTTTAAAAGTTGAGCACAAGCAATTTTTGGTAAAGGTACGATTACATTCTTATGATTAAGAGAATTGAAAATATACATCAAAGATTCAGATTTTAAAATATATTATTGTACATCCTACCCACTAATGTTGAATTAACCTCTTAGAAATGTTGAATATTGCATCAACATCGCAAAATGTAGATTCAACATTGAAAATATATTGCAGAAATATTCGGTGTCGTTGAATTTATATCTTACTGACGTTGCAATTCAACATTGATTCAACATTGATTTAATATATATACAATGTAGATTTTACTGATTTATCGGTAAAAAATTTTTCGTATATTAATTCATCTAGTTTCATCGCTAAAATAAATATTATTGATTAGCATCATATTTCAGAATACACATAAAATTATGATTTAAAAAAATTTTCTCCTGAAATCGGGAATTAATTTTATGATTTCGAAGTGGTCACCTATCCTAAAGCTGTACCATAGCCAATACTGCTTGACTTCTGCAATCATACAAACACTGAATATTAATGGATGTATATACCTGTAACATATAATATCTGGTCAATAGATATATTATATAATACATAATTAAATATATAATATAAATATATAAATATATAATAAAAATATTATATATTTTTTAAATATAATTTTACATGGTTATATATAATTATAGAAAATTTTTTTACCGGGTCAATATCTATTTATTATTTATTCAACATATAAGCAATATAGATGTTATATACACATATTATGTACATTTTATATTTAAAAAAATTGAATAAAATGAACGTGTAAAATTAGTTTTCAATATATTGGAAGAAATTCAACTTTAAAATAATAACATTGACATTTTTTTATTATATAAAATTAATTCTACTTTCTAAAATGTACTGTAACTATAGATATATATATTTCTCTAAATTTTGCATGCTTAAAAATTTTTTATTTAATAAAAGTATATTTATTTCTTTTCAATATCTGAAATATGTATTTTAAATAAAGATAATAATTTGTTCAATGTTGTTTCAACGTTGCAGCAACATTTATAACATTAATTTAGAGTAAAAAAGTACTTAGAACCGAATTAGATGTTTCTTATAGATAGATTTTTGAATGCTGAAATGATACCGCAAGCTGAAAATTTCCAGCACGTCAAATTTTTGTCAATTTTTGTTTGGTCAACCTACATCTCACTGGACTTTCCAAAGTCTCGTTTTTGCAGGCCTGTGTAATTGTTAGGAGAAACAGGGCCGCTGCTGGTACATAAAGTATCTTTATGCAAAGGAGCTTTTCCCGCCTCTCGTATTTTTATTTACCAAATATCTTTTAAATAAGATATGATTTTTAATAATTTTATTAAATGTCTTTAGACAATTTGATCATGTTATTTTTGTCTAGAACGGAAATGTGGAAAGTAAAAATTTTTACTATTAAAATTAATAGAAAAACTTTTCACATTTCTGCTCTAGAAAAATAATTGGTATCCTGATGCACATGTAATTATTATTAGAAATGGAGAATTGATTTTTAATCCTTCTTTTACAATTTAAGTTTTTTGATACAAATAAAGTTTCTCAAATTTCTCCGAAATGAAGAGGAGAGCGAATTTCGATTTCTCCTCTTAAAATATCCTGTTAGTAGGGATTTTGTTGGGGAAAAGATGTTGAAAAGTAACTGTGAAATTTTTCACATTTTTTGAAACAGTAAAAAAAATGGACTAAATAAAAAATTCAAATTGCGGATGGAAAGAGAAAAAGTATGATTGTAAACGGAGGATTAAAACTTAATTTGGCGCTTTCTTTGTTAATGCGCCTTTATGCAGTGCACAACTTGCACATCTGCTTACAGCGGCCCTGAAGAGAAGAGACGGAATTTAGAACTCAAGATAAGAAAAATGATTTAAAAAGTATCTTTGTGGGAATTTTTTTAGGTGTTGTTGCCACTACATAAAGTGAAATGTTTATCGCTTTATCATGCGCAATTAGCTTACTGTGTGGTACAATTTTTGGAAAAAGACGCGACTTTAACAGAACCAGTTGTACGAGGCCTCCTTAAGTTCTGGCCTAAAACGTGCAGCCAGAAGGAGGTGATGTTCCTTGGTGAAATTGAAGAAATATTGGACGTTATAGAACCTAACCAATTTGTTAAAATACAAGAACCTTTATTCAGGCAAGTCGCACGTTGCGTGTCTTCACCACATTTCCAGGTAATTTACATACAACATTTTACACTAATTTTGACGGATTCATTGTGAAGTTGTGAAATAATGAATTACATATTTTGTGTTACAGGTTGCAGAGAGAGCATTGTACTTTTGGAATAACGAATATATAATGTCTCTAATTGAAGAAAACAACCAAGTAATAATGAAGATTATGTTTCCAGCATTGTACAAAATTAGCAAGGAACATTGGAACCAGACGATTATAGCTCTTGTATACAATGTTTTAAAAACGTTTATGGAAATGAACAGCAAGCTCTTCGATGAACTTACTGCCAACTATAAGTTGGACAGGCAAAAGTAAGACTAATTATTTTAAATTTTCTTATATTTTGTCAAATTCAAGCGAAACTTTCTTTAATCTATTTTAGTTTTTAATTGAATTTTAATATTTTAATTTACTGTATTAAAAAAAAAAAAAAAAAAAAATTCAATAAAATTTATTTAAAGTGAAGAATAAAGATTTAATCACATTATTCCTTTATATGTATATGTTTGAATTATAGAGAGAAAAGGAAAGAAAGAGAAAGGGATGAGATGTGGAAGAAACTGGCTGAATTAGAACGACGCAATACTCTCGACCGTAATGCTCTCGCAGTTTCCTCCAATAATCCAGTTCCTGCCACTAACACATCTATGATGCGAACTCGTCCTTGAACTAGTAAGAATATTATTTCATCTATTTTTAGAGACTTAAAATATTCTTGATCTTAAAGTCTTCAGCCATATTATACACTGTCCAATATAATTTTTTAAGTATGAATAGTTCTTTCTGATATATTTTTGTCTGTTGAACACAAATTTATTGGACAAAATTATCTATCATAATTTCGAAAAAAATAACGTTAAAAAGATAAAAAAAAAACAATGATTTTGAGTTTTTATAATAGATATATTATGTAACTTTGCAAGCAAAAAAAAAAGTTTTTTTTAAATGTTATTAATGCCATGCGAAAGTGATAACTTTCAGCTTTATATATATTAATATATTTTGTTTCGATATCATTTTTTGTTTTTTAGATGTATCTATTTGAAAATAGCTCTTTCCCATATAATAATACATAAAAAAGGCATTTTGATCTATTTTAATATTGCATTATGTAGAAAGTATATGTTTTTGTTCTTACGTAATATAATCGGATTAAAAACTAAATCAAAAAGCAATATAAAATCGACAAAATACAATAAGGCAGGCAAATTATAATTTTCAATATTTTAAGATTACAACCTTCTTACCATATTGTATTTCGTTAATGTTACATTATTTTTTTATTTAATATGCTCTAATTATATTATGTCAATATGAAAGCATTTCCTTTTCACATGCAGTATTAAAAGAATTCTAAACTGAGGACCAAACTGCGATGAGATCACTTTTATCGATTCATTAGGACTTACACATGATTATGATGTATGTATCATCGATACATTACTACATATTACTACACTAATATTGCACGCATACATACGCATAAATTTTCGAAGACATTAATCTTTCATATTAAACATGTAAGTCTTAATTTAAGAATTCAACATTGTTTATTCATGTAATCCACAGTTCAAACCGTTTCCACAATTTGTATAAATGTGCTATAGAATTTTCATACGAACAAATATTAGCACAAATTGATAACTCTACGCCATTTTGGACTAGGAGTTGGTGAAACAGAAAAAATTTTTTATTTTTTTTGTTTTCGACCAGTTTAAATTGCGTCTATACTCTTAGGGGGAACTTGGTTTAAAACATTGAAAAGTAGTAACTGTTTTCTGCGAATTTTTTATGACGCCAATTTTTTCAAAACTTTAGGGATGATTTGTTGTGTATTTAGAAGAATACAAAATAATTTTTAATAAAAAAATAATGACTGTAATATAAATTATCAACATATAACATTATTTATTAATCATTATCATGCTTTGCCACCGGAGTTGTAAATTGACGAGTAGTTTAGAACCTGTATTTCTATAATTCTTACCTGAAACAAAAAAACAAAATTTCTTTTTAATTAGATAATATTTTATCCTCTATGAATTAAAAAAATAGCAAAAGTATCAAATTGTAAGAATTGTGGGACTTTAAAAAAAGTAATGATTTTGACTAAAAAATTTTGATTTATTTATGCAGAAATAATTATTTATGCTAACTAATTTTTTAATATACGTTTTCATCTAGGATGGTTCATAATTATGTAACTAAAAAGCCTTACAAAATCGATTGATCGAAAAGTTTTTCACCGTTTTTACACGTATGGACTGTTTTTAGCTAGTTTTTGTTCTTGCCCATTTTTTGCATTTTCAAATACTCGAAGTATATTGCAAAAAAAAACGATAACGAGTATACGCAAGTATAATATATATATAAGGCCCGATTTTTCATTATCTGGTTAGAACTTGTGGTTAGATTTTATCTAAGCGCCATGTATTATAATGCACATAAAATTAATAATTTACTAAATGTATTATAATTTACTAAAAGGAGTGCAAAAGACTTAATGATTATTTGATAATACACATATGTAGAGGGATGATAAAGAACAGAGTACAGCAAACCTGGCACTCGACTTTAAGAAAAAAATTTTTTTTAATATGCTTTAAATTAAACTCGGTTTGTACCCGTTTATACCATCTTTCTTTTCGTACCTCAAGGGATTCAAAACTACAAAGGATTGAAAAAAATCTGTAACTGGTGCTGTTTCGGAATCGTTTGTATCCATTTGTATCATCATCGATTTTGCGTCTGTATTCTTAAGGGGGCGATTGTACCGAATTGTTAAATCAGGGATGAGAGCCAAAACTTTGCCATTTTTTTAAGATATTTGAAATCTGTAAACGGGTGCTATTTCGGAATCGTTTGGTACAATACAAAACTGTTTTAAAAATTCGGTACAATCACCCCCTTAAGGATACAAACAAAACCGATGGTGATACAAACGGGTACAAACGAAAAGTTTCGTATCCCGAAACAGCACCCGTTTACAGATTTCAAATATCTCAAAGTGGGATGCTGGCATTTTTTTCGACTCTTTATTAGTTTTGAATCCCTTGAGGTACAAACGAAAAAGAAGGTGATACAAATCGAGTTTAATTTAATACGTATTAAGAAAATTTTTTTTTCTTAAAATCGGGTGCCAAGTTCATAGAGATGCAAAATATAATACTTAGCTTAATTCTTTAACTTGATATCTTGCTTGTTTTCCACCTGTTTAAAATATAAGGCATTTTTAGCGGGCGGGATTTATGCCATAAAGCACACAAAATTCACATTTTGGATTCAGTACATTAAATTCAAGAAATGCATTACATAAAACATGTATGTAACATACATACCTCACATCATCACATTGGTAATATGTGCAAAGATTAGAATTATTATCTATTATTTTATATATGTATTCATCATTCTTATTCCTTAATAAAATTTTGTAAACACATTAAGTTACTTTGTTATTTTACATCTTATTTCTAACCATTATTTGTGATTTTTTTATGAACCGTATGTCTTGAGACCCTGATATATTGCAAAAGTGCAAGAATTTTAAAAAGTTTCGGCAATTATGCACTTTAAGGCACACCGCGCCGATAATCTTGACCTTGACATATAATATGTTATCAAGGTCATAAACAGTACTTAAATTTTTGATAAGTAACATATGTGCATACAGGAGTTATTCTAATATTATCGCTTATTACTGTGTATATATATATATATATATATATATATATACTGTATTTTATACATAGATGTGTGTGCATGTATGTATCTAACAGTTATATAGATGTATATAGATTTCACATATAATATATTAAACATAATTTGTATATAATAATTAAAGTCTTGTGTAAGATATGATAAATAAGCGCAATAAAGCAAATATTAATGTAGGAGTTGTGTGGCTCAAAGGAACTTCGCGAAATATAAAATTCTGATTTTAATGAAACTTTGTATACATATAGGTTGAATGAAATGGATTTAGAAAACATCAGTTGCGGCGGAAAAACGATTAGGGTGAAATTTAAGGGGTGAAATCACCCCTTATAGATAATACGTTTTACCTTTTTTTAGTATAGCTCAAAAACTATGAGATATTATTAAGATAAAAGATATTTTATACATAATTTTTATAATCAAATTATCTTCTATTTACCCACGTCAATAATATCTTTAAAAATAATTATTTTTAGAAGTTTAAATAAATTTTTTTAAAATAATTTTTTTTTTAATATCATTATCGTGGTTGGGAACACAAATAATTTTATCATAAAACTTTTGTACGAAACATTTTTTGATATCTCAAATTTTTTTAGATATAATGTTTAAAATATTTGTAGAAAATAATTATTTTTTCAAAACATTATTTCTTTATATGTCTTATGTAAGAAATATTTATTGTGTGTGTAATATTCTTGAAGCTTCCACGGGTGCTTTCTGTATAAAAATTATGCGTTTCGCGGGTTTTCTCCGTGTCCAAATCCGTTCTTGAAATGCCAACGTTTCGTGAACCTTGCAGTCCACTTCATCAGGATGAAGAGCAGCCTGATACTCTGAAATATTTATTGTATTATATTATCATAATAAATACATATAATGCATTTATTATGATATCCAAAACTAATTAATCTTACTATTAACATAATTCTATATAAAGAAATGTTTATAATTATATTGTTCAAAGAAATGGAAGTTTTTGTATTATGAAAAATATGTGTAGAAAGAGGTATAACAAAAGTATATAAGCAGTGACTATACTTTTAAAAATATTTTTATTTTAGTTTTTATTATCAGTTCCAATTTTCCAGTTTATATGGTTCTATATCAAATAAAATGTGCAAATCCATCACCATATGCATCATCATCCTAATTAACATCATATTTCAATCAATCTTGTAAAGCAGAGCTACGATTTGCACTTCTCAACCGATTTTTGACTCGGCTCCGCTGTTTCCCTCACCCATGATGGAAAGGATAACATGGTGTATGCAATGGGGACAATGTCTCTAAATTTCTGCCCTCTCCGTCTGTGGACTGTGCATAAGCTACCAATTGTGAAATGCTAAACATGAGACGGTATTCATAGTCCGTTTTTATTTTAAAACTGTCTTAAATATTGTCTTAAGATGTTACATACAGTCCTCGAATTGATTTATGACATCTTAAACCTCTACTTAAGACAGTCTTAAATGCAAGAATCGATTATGAATACCGATCTGTTTCGCGTCGTGAAATTGAATCTTTTCTTGTGCGTAAAAATGAATTTTTAGTGCAAAAATGAAAATAAGAGGAATAATTTCCAATGGCCTTGATCTTAACAAATATTATCCAGGGCATGATCTTGAACAATATTCAAGTGGTTTTAGCCGTCGCGTCGATCGGACACCTTGCGTAATGCTAATGCCGGCGGTACTGTAATTTTCAAGTCTTATAAATCGAAAAGTACTTAATGAAAAATAACATTATTACAGTGTTTTGAAAGCTTTTGACACCAGCTATTAGATTCTGAAATAAAAAATAGAATATTTTGTTTACAAAAATTAATTTGACGTTGACCTGATCTTATTGGCGCCACCTAAGGTCAAACTGATAAGATCAGTAAGATAGACTATTTTAAACTATATAACTTTTGTATAAAATATTTTTCTCAAAAATTCTTACTTTTTAAGATATTTAAGAGATCCGAGACTTTGTACAATATTCTGTATAATATTTTTGACCAAATTTTTTTAACGGATATTTCGCAGATAAATTACTTATTATTTTCTATTATAAATTTTGACAATTATCTTTTCATGCTTATTTATAATGTGTTATAATACGTACATATATGTATAATTATATGTTTTACAATATTTTAACATTGATCTGTTTCTGTGCAGTGATTCTGGCATGGTGACATCAAAATTAAAGGATTTTTTAATTTTGAAAAACGACGCTGGATTCGGTATTACCGACGAATCGAGATGTAAATGATACTAATTGGAACGGCGAGACTGAAGATATTTTTTATTTGCGCATTTTATTTTTTTTATACAGAACCATATAAATCGGAAAATTAGAATTGACAATAAAAATTAAAATGAAACCTCTTTTTAACAATGTACTTACATACTTTTGTTATATCCTTTTTATACATATTTCATATTTCATAATACAAAAACATCCACTTCTTTGAAGAATATTATAATTATGAATATTTCTTTATATAGAATCATGTCAATATTATATATTTCTTTATATAGAATCATGTTAATATTATTACAATTTTAATATATAATTGTGAGATTAAGTTTTGAAGAAATAATTTTCTCTATAAATATTTTAAATATATCTGAAAAACTACTTGAGCTCTCCAAAAATGTTTTGTACAAAAGTTTTATGATAAAATTATTTGTATTCAACCACGTTAATAATTTTTAAAGATATTATTGATGGGTGAATACAGATAATTATATGAAACCTTTGTATACAACATTTTTTGATATCTCGAATAGTTCTTAAGCTCTAACGAAAAAAGATAAAACCCGCGTTATGTAACGTGTCATCTATAAGGGGTAATTTCACTCTTTAAAACCGTTTTTCCGCTGCAACTGATTTTCTAAATCGATCTTTTTATATAACCTATATGTATATATATATGTGCAAAGTTTCATTAAAATTAGAACTTAATATAAGCGAGGTTC
>NW_017305811.1:353224-360058 GCF_001594115.1 Trachymyrmex septentrionalis | reverse complement strand
TTGATTTTCTAAATCCATCTTTTTATATAACCTATATGTATATATATACAATATGTGCAAAGTTTCATTAAAATTAGAACTTAATATAAGCGAGGTTTCCTTATCAATGGCAAAGTGGCAGTCTCGCAGGGACTCGGAGATAAGGCCTTAGTTCGAATCCCGGCAGGAGCGAGCTGATTTTCTCGTGCTATCAGTTACGCTTTACTCGAATCACATTTCAAAACGTGCAATGTAAGTGCGTCCTAAACGAGTATTTTACAATCGTAACTAAAGATGTTTTTACACCTCAAATACACGGCACGTATTTACCACTTAAAAATACTCATAATATAGACATTATTACCACTGAAAAAAAAGTTGTGACAACTATTTTTTTTTTGCATCATTGACAATTGTAGTGTCTGTAACTATTTTATAGAGTAGTAGCTACTCTAATCTATAGTATTCAACACTGTAAAAATATAGTTACAGCAACAATATTTGTATATTAATTGATAGTGAAATAGCATCTCAACTATATTAAATAGTTTTAGATCTCTTTTATAAAACATAAAAATTATATTTTTCTAGTTTAGACACTTTTTTTAAATAGAGCCATTAAATAGTAATTAATTAATCATTATAAGGTAATTTTAAAAAATACATTCAAAATCTTTTTACTAAGGCTACAGGTTTACTAGGTTTATTTGACTACGAATGCTTCGAAGCATTTTTTGGCTGGTCAATCAGTAAAATTCTTTTTTCCGATTGATCAAAAGTTTCGAAGCATTTGTCAAGTGGATCACACCGTACGTTGCTCAATCACGAGCAGTACGCGGCATTGTTACCAGAGGAACGTAGCGGAGTTCAATTTCTCCTAAGAAAACCACTCGGCATAGAATAAAAGGCTCAGCATTGGGTTTGAATTTCGAAGACAAAAGTAAATGATAGATTCGCCTCGACAGTATAGTTTTTAGTTTTGCAAAAATTTAGTAATCTTAAAATTCTTAGAAGCTATCTATACATATAAAAACTTGTAACTATGTATTATAGAGAGGGATCCGATAACGCACGTCGCTAATTGGCCAATTTAAAATAAAATATTCTCATTGATAAAGCAGTGAAAAATTACTGGGTATATCGGTCGATGTGTGCTATCGGGATGTGTGCTAACGGGACCCTCACGTATTATAAATGTAACTATGTATTGTAAAAACCTATGGATAATAATAACTAACTAATATTTTCGCATAAACAATCAGCGTTGACTTAATGCTCCTTTTTATTCCTAGATTGATTTAATCACAAAGTCTTTTTGTTAAATATATCGTGTATTATAAAGTTTTAATAAGAACAATGAATAAATTAAATGAGCTAAGAAAATATAGTAATGTTAATCATTTATAGTTGGTTAATATTACTATATGATTAATATTACTATATTTTCTTAGTTTATATAACTTATTTATTGTTCTTATTAGAACTTTATGATATACAGGGTATTCCGCAATTTTTGACAAAATGCTTTTGTGTAGATAGAGCGGACTAAACTGAGTCAAAAAGTTCTCTACCATTTTGCAATTTTTGCAATTAACGAGATATTAATTTATGAAAATAGCCGAATTCGCCCGGCCTCGGATATACTTGGATATACTCCGATGTGTCATCCGTTTTAACCACTCATTTTTACGGAAAAGTTTCTATTTGCGACCTGAAAACGGAGTCGTTCTCATTTGGTGGAATGCACGTTTTCATCACTCAAACTAACCGTTGTGTGAACTAAAAATGAGCTAAAAACGGTGAACAATTTTTATAAAAAAGTAATTTCAATTTATTTAATTAAAGGGTTTTTTGTTTTAAAAAATAACTCGATACCGTTACATGTTATTGACTCTAAAAAGTAACGAGTATAGTTACAAGCTGGTTTCTTCCAGTTAGGAAACATTACGTTACATTGTGTTAGATTATGTAAAGTACTTGTTGGAACCACTGAACTATATCTATACTAAAATGATTACTTTTATTTACCGTAAGAGGATAACGAGCTTGCGACAGGTAGATTTTGGGGTATTGGTGTCTCGCTCATATATCTATACGCATGCGGACATCTCCAAAAATACAGACAGGCCTAAAAGTTTATGTCAGTTGACCAGAGTATACGAAGACATACGTGTTTCTATGTTACAGTTAAAAATTTCAAACTTGACTCCAGTATAGATATAGTTCAGTGGTTGGAACGCAATTTGGTTTTCTAATGTAACATCAGATAGCATTACAGCCTTTTATTCTTATTTTTACGAGTATTTAGTATTTTTATAATAGACTTATGATTTTAATTTAGAATTAAATTATAAATCTTTCGAGATTGATAATTTTTTTATGATTTTATTACAAATAATTTTTATGATTTATTACAATAATAAATAATTATTGAAAATAATTATTTGGTAACACCAACATATTTTACATGCTCGTATTTAACTTTTTACAGTGTTTTTCAGTAACAGAATATAGTCATACACTGTGTGACACAGTATTATATTTACAATGTCAACTTGTAGCTGAAACGCAATTTATCTTTTCAGTTTTATCGCTTAAATGTAGCGCAGTTACTTTACAAAATTGGTTATTAGGATTTCCAGTACATATGCACGGTGAATTGTGATGAATTTGGTCAACGGTTTGTAATTTAATTAAAAGGAGTTAAAGTGCATCAAAGGATTTGCCAAGTTTGCGAATGTTAATTTTAGCAAATTTCTATATTTATTTAATAATACTATAAAAACCACGTGATACAAGAATGATCAATTACGTTATTAAATTAATTATTATTGCACACGATACACTTATCTTTGCAATAAATAATAAAATAATAAAGTATTTACTAAATACCTTTCATAATTCAGAATACAATGTTCATGATTATTTAAAAGAGTATTTTTGTCACCTTGTTTATCTCGTATAGTAAGATACACCTATAATCGCTCAGTCAGGGCGGATATATGTTTGCTTCAATCTGGGTATTGCTGAATATTTTTAAAAATGTGACCGACTTTAAATGCGCATTGTATTATCAATGAATCTCAAGTTGGGACAATGATAAATTTTCATCAGGATCACGTAAACTATAAATTACCAAAGTTTTAGCCATCCGAGACCCATTTTCCATAAGGAACGTGCGGGATCCTTTAAGGCTGTTCTTTTAAAAACTTTAATTAAATATCTATCTTTGTTTATACTTCCTTTATTTTTTAAATTAAATATATTGATAATTAAATAATGTATTAATATCCTTATTCCAGCAAAGTACATTTATGACATATATCTACATGAATAATAATTTATTAATTTAAAAGATGTAAAACATTCGTACGAGCGTGCGCTTGAAAAATGTTAATAGGTCTGTTCGACTTGCTTACGCTTTTTACACTCAGCATCTTTGCTTTCTCTTTTTTTAGCGCCAAATATATATCTATTTCATTTTAAGTGTAAAAAGTGTAAGCAAATCGAACAGACCAAATTTAAAAAATATTTTTTAATGTTACTTATATGTAAATATTAAATAATCCTTTTTTTTTCTAGGTGGAAGTATGGTATCACGCTGCCCGATTGTTAGCTCTTACAATTAGTTTACTTCGATTATTCATATACTACACCGCGCGAAAAATTCTTGTTAATGAAACTAAGTATCTCACGAAAACATTCTTGACGTAATCCATTTTATTAATGTAATTCATTTTATTAATTGTGAACGAAATATGTAGTAAAATGATGGAAGCAGAGAAAAGAAATGAAAAAAAGAAAAAGAGTTTATCACGCGATCTTATTCTTCTTTAACAAAAATAATAACAAAACAAAGTGGTGATTAATAAATTCCAAATGATTTTATGTGTACATCAGATATATTCATATTTTGGTTTGTGTTTTATTTGAAAACGGCAAAAGAAATTTCCACTATATGATGTACTCGGTATCAGTACACAAATAATACGAAAATGTCCCTTTTTGAGATTTCGTTACTGCTCTCGAAGGGACAATCACGGTGTAAATTTCGGAATGAACGAAGTTGTACATGTTGTTGTGATCCTTATGTTCATGTCTGAAGGACGCAACACTTTGCACTCTCCCAGGCGACTAGTGTGTTGCCTCCTGACTGACCCTTGCTGCTTCTGATAGAGCCAGCGAGTGTTTGAATATATGTACCATATTCGTATTAATAATAATGATAATTGTGACAGGTACGTAATAAAAATTAGATAAAAATGAAAACAAATATTTATATGTACATACACACACACACACACACACACACACACACACACACACACAAATATATATATATATACATATATCCAAGGTGTTTGAAAAATAATGACAAATCTTTCACATAGGGACAGAATAGACTAAACTGAGAAAAAAATCCTCTACCATTTTGAAATTTTCACAATAGTTAACAAGATATTAATTGCTAAAGATTACCGAAAATTGGTTTTCAATCATTTTTTACTCAAATACTATCAACTTTACAGAAAAAACTACAAGAGACAAAAATTGTTATTTTCTCTTCATAGAGATCTAAGAATTCTTTTTAGAATTTTTTCCAAATTTTTTAGTACCGTATTTTCTCAAGTTGTTAAAAATGAAAAAATGTATTAATAAGTTTCTAAAAAATTCTAAAAAAAATTTATCGAGTTCTATGAGAAGAAAATATACAATTTTTGTCTCTTGTAGTTTTTCTTTAAAGTTGATAGTATTTGAGTAAAAAATTATTGAAGACCATTTTTTCGGCAATTTTTAGCAATTAATATCTTGTTACTATTGCGAAAATTACAAGAAGGACTTTTCTTCTCAATGTAGCCCATTCTACCCCTATGCGAAAGATTTATCATTATTTTCCAAACACCCTATATATATGTATGTACAAGTATACAATACGATATATTATACATATACATAAAAAAAGAATATAGTTAATATGAAAAACAAAATAAGTCAAACACACGCGCGCGCGAGCACACACACACACACACACACACATACACATACACACACGCGACACGCATAATCACAGAGGCGTACACCAAACTGCGATAAATGAAAATACATATGTAAAACGTATATAGACCATGTGCTGCTAATATAGAGACTCCTATGACTGAGTGCTCGCGGCGAGTTGATAGTGAACAAATCTTTTTTTCATGAGCATGTAGCGGCGGCAAGAGACGGCGTACACAAGCACAATAGTTAAAACAAGTGATAAGATTCAATTCGCGCGGACGACGGACGGGGAAAGATGTGTGTGCGTGTGCGTGTGCGTGTGCGTGTGTGTGCGTGCGCGCGTGAGAAAAATATATATATGTGTTTTGTAACAGAAAAAAAGAGAGAATGAGGCGAAAGGAATAATAGGAGTGAGGGTATGAGAGAAGTATGCAATAAAAAGAAAAAAAGAAACAGATTTGATTGTACCAAAAACATCCGCTGCGTATAAATATTAATCATTTGATAGCGATATGTGAGCGGGCAGGATATAAGGATCTACTTTCGGAGCTGTGCTCCCATGCTGGCAACCGTAAGGGTCATTTTTAAATTTCTTACCATTGCATAATAATTAATGATACGAATAATGATAATGTGGTAACAATAAAGGAGAAAGACAAGTTAAATGACAATGATAAACAAATAATAACACTGTTTAACAAAAAAACTTTTATTTCGAATATCGAAACAAGACTAGTTATTTTTCATAGTTTTTTGTATGTTGAATATGAAATGCGTTTTTCAAATTGCTCCATTACGCCATAATTTGAAGAAATTTACAATTCAATTTTACTTTTACGTTGTTTATCATATAATAATAATAATATATACTGGAGAAGTTTCAATCAAAATTAAGTATGTTAGAACCTGAGTTTTCAGCCCTCAAAAGGATTTAGAGTCAGTTAGGATATCCAGAGTTAAATACGGGATAGATTATGGACAAGCTGTGAATTCATTCATGATTTAACAAATATAATATTTTCAATGCTATGTTTATTCCCAGATGGCCCAAATCACAGCTAAACAGGCTGTGATTTTCATAATTTAGATATTGTACCGGTATTGTGCAATTCAATGTTGTCAGATTTTAATTATTATTTCAAATTATACCACACTGCTAGCGTTAAAACAAAACTGCTATAACTTTGCAAATGCACGGTGCTGTTATGCGTGTTGAGTTTCGTGCAGAAATATTCATGCTGTCCAAAGCAGTGCACAACATCGCCACTAAAGGGACACAACAAAGTTTAGTTACGTATTTAAAAAACCACATCGAATAGGATAAAAGGTGCAGTATGATGAGAAATTCTCAGAAAAATTCTCTGAAAAATTTCTATTCTTTTTTTTTATAAAATGGCTGCATTCTTCTAGATCATCCAATTAGACTTTTAGATGTTGCGAGTCAACATCTAAAAGTTTATATACATGATGTATACACACCGCTATTGGTGGAGAAATGAAATAGCCTATATTCTTTTCTCGCTTGGAAAAATTTGACAAAATCCTTATCGCCAGTCTCTGATTAAAGTGTCTCTAGTTTGAACTTATATTATAATATATTAACGGTCGTATTCCTCCAAATGAAATTGAGAAGAGGTGTTCACCTGAGTGCAATCATTGAGGAACTATTAGGATAAATCTGATTTAAAATAGCGTTATTTTTCAGTATGTTTTTTTTTAATTCACTGAAAATGACTGGAAGTTAGTCGAAACGTTTGAAAATGTAAATATCGTCATATGTATTGATTGTTTGAATATATAATTTATCGTTTTATGATAGTGCACCTATATATAATCGCGCAATTATTTACTCTCACT
>NW_017305811.1:294076-353124 GCF_001594115.1 Trachymyrmex septentrionalis | reverse complement strand
ACCGAATATATATAAATTTTTAGAATTAACATTTGCATAAAAAAACATTTATTATAATTAATTTTGCATAAATGGTTACACACACACGCGCGCGCGCGCGCGCGTGTGTGTGTAACCATTTATGCAAAATTAATTATAATAAATGTTTTTTTATGCAAATGTTAATTCTAAAAATTTATATATAGTCGGTTTATTTTTATTTCAATTTATTATTTAACAGTAGAAAATATATTTTCTTTTTAAAATTAATTTCAAATTTTTTTTACTTTCAAATAATCATGTTTTTTAAAAGATAACAATAATGCAGTATTTTTCTCCTAAAAGTTCGAAGTTTCTACTCTTCAAAATGCATATAAATATTTTTATAACTTATATACGAAAAATATAAATTTTTTAACGAAATATGGTTTTTTTTTTAACTATTGTTTACTTTATTGCTTATAACTTTTTTATTAATAAGGATACATTTGCTTGCTATCGTTATATTCCTTATGGTCTGGCGTTTTGATTGAAAAAAAAATTTGTTAAAATATGTTTCTATGAATGTTCTGAGCAATCGAAATTGCCTGGGATACGCCATTCCAAGTGTGACATTTATGATACAAAACTGGTCGAAGTGTTTCTTGAGGGTTAAGACGATCTCAAATATAAGATCCGATTGAATATCACCTTGATACAGCCTCCTGATTAATTCATGACATCTTAAGACTGTACTTAAGGCAGTCTTAAATATAAGAATCGGCTACGAATATTGTCCAATCTTATTTTAAAATCACCTTATGTAATGTCTTAAAATGCTAATACGATTCTCTGATTCATGACATTTTAAGACTGTACTTAAAAGTCCTGAACAGTCTTGAATATAAGAATTGACTATAACGACTTAAAAATCTTTTTGAGCTTTGAGAATCCTAACAACATGCTTAATTTCGATTGCAATAAATCTTCTCCAGCATTAGATATCATATTGTGATACGACAAAATATGTAAAAATAGTTCTTTTTTGCAACTTTAAATTTTCAATTTTTTTTAAATTGTGATGTAGAATCATTTGGAAGCCGAATTCGTAGTTCAGCGTTCAAAACATTACGATAAATGCCTAGTCTTGTTCTAGTATTTTTTTTTGTCAAACAGTGTAATAGCTAATAGATAAAATATAATAGTTAATAGAAATGAGTGACCGCTCGCTCATACATATTTTCGTGAAGGTAATCGAGAAGAGAACGCACGAAAATTGCTATTCATTATTTTTTTCTGCGATTACTTTCTGATGATCTTTCTCGTCGAACGTTTCTCACGATTTATATACGACTTGTGCGTGCTTTGTGTTATGCTCCGTTCATCTTCGCTACGTAAAACCTCTTAAGGAGACAGAGAGTGACATATACATATATAAATATATACATATATATATATATATATAATTATTGTAAAATAATGTAATGTGACTTTGAAGACGTAGGTAAGAGTCCAAAAAAAGATTCTTTACGCGTAAATAGATACACATTTATTAAATAATTGTCTAAATTATTTCTATTCTTTCAGTTACTCTTTACGATATATTGTAAATCATAGATGGGAAATATAAAAAAAAACATTTCTTACTTTATCTTGATAAATGTTTTGATGAATTTATGTAATCGATCTTGGCAGATAGCCTAAGTGATAATTTTTAACTTGTATGAAAAGAAATTTTCACGAGAGAAAAATCAAATTCTGGGAAGAGAATTTATTACTAAAATTAAATTGCTGTGGTACATCTTGTACCTCTTATGACCATTTTACACATTACGATAAAAATGAACAATGATCTTTGTACGTGTGTGTGCGTATGTGTATGAATAATGTCAAATACAAAACAGTAATCCTTTGTATATCATTAAAGGTAATATCATTACTTTTAATGATTATATCGTCATTCGATGAAAAAAATTATTTTATTTTTCATTGAATACTAAAAATAACTTTATTATAATATTTTGGAAAACTTTCGACATCGGTTATTAGATTCTGAAATCAAAAATAGAGTATTCCATTTAAAATAATCGACGTGACCTTGTCCTAATCTTGGCGACACCACCTAAAGACAAACTGATAAGATCAGTAATAAGTAGAGTAAGAGTAAATAGATCTTTTTAAACCCAACAACTTTTACGATTGAACCTTATCCTGCGAAAATAAAGTGATATACGAGTGATCTGAAACATCCGATATATAAACATGTATAAACATACATAAACATGCATAAATATTTATAAATATATATAACTATATATGAAATGTATTCATGCATGTTTATATTACATTCTTCTTTTTTTGTAAAATTACTTTTTAGTGCACTTTTTAATAATAATAATGAGAAAACATGAAAAATAATTAAAGGGATAATTTTCGCATTGTTTATTTTAGAAAAAATCAAGTTTGAAGAAAAGTAAAAAAATTGCAATATATATGACTATGTATTATATAATTTTATATACAATTGTATATGAGCAATCCTTTTATATTTCATCAAACTTGATTTTTTCTTAAAAAATTAGAAAATTATGCTTTTGACTATTTTTATGTTTTCTTATTATTATTTTTAATACATTAAAAAGTAATTTTACAAAAGAAATAAGGATATATTATGAACATGTATAGACATATTTCAATTATGTTTTTGAATATTTATGTTTATGTAACTTTACACATATTTATATAATTATATATTCATGTATGAAAAATTTTTTTACCGGGAAGTTAAAAGTAAATTTTTTCAATGTATAATAATGCATTTTAACTGCACATAATTTTACATGATTGTTACTTTAAGTAAATTTAATATTAGTATAAATTAATAAAAGAATATTGCGTCTAACAATTCATAAAATTTTGTGAAATTTTTATTGCTTTTCCGATTTGATTGGGTGTACAAGTCGATAAAGCGGCTAGTCTACTCGCTAAGTAAATGACCTTCATTGATTACTTATAGATCACATTCAATTGGTCAACGAGCAGGGCCCCTATTCTCAAAAAGTATCGCATACGAAAAACTAGAGAAATATCATATTATGCATTACATATATTATAACATTTCTTTAGTTTTTTCTATGCGATATTTTTCAAGAATAGAGCCCCAGACTAGTCGCTTTAGGGAAAATTTTATTTGTGTTTTTATCGTACGATAAATATTTCAAGCCTATTGATTGGCTATAGGACAGAAAGATCCGAGGATCTCTCTATTCTGTACACATTTGTTGTATGACAAAAACGCACAAATGAAATAGCAATCAGTCTGAAATGAGTCTAAGCATAAGCTATTAGATATATAGATATTCGTATTCACCATTTTGATTCTTTTTGATTGGCTGCGTTCAGCAAAGAAAAGTAATCAGTTAGCGCTTAGTGATTCTTCAATATAATTGGTTCCTACACTTAGATCCAGTGAAGAACTAAAGGCAAGAAGTATATAAAAGTATATTAAAGAATCATTAAGCGCTAACTGATTAGTTTTCACTGTTGAACGCAGTCATTGATAGGTCATAGTATGATAGAATTATATAAGAAAAACCATTGCGCATAGTGGCGGAGTTCGACCAATCAAAATTGTACTAATTTGCAGAACGAATCATGAATTTCTATAAATGAATTCAAAAATTGATTGGTTGACGGATCTCCCCACTACTTTCAATCCACTGCGCATCCGTGGAAATGGTTCACCTTATTTTTTACACCATGATTATAGTACGATTAGTGACAAAGGTAAATGTTAGAAAGAACCCAAGTTTTGATAAAAATATACGCTATAAAAAACGGTATAACTCAACTCAACTTACACGTACCAGAGTTCTATATTTATACGAGAAGCGCGATCGACCTATGTTAGTATCGTAAAAATAAAAAATACTAAAAAATAGAAGAAGTACTAAAAATGGGTCGTCCACGTAATGGCTTCTGCATACTGGACGCGGAAACGCTTGTCGCGCGGCAAAATGTGATGCAGTAGCCAAAGTCTATGGAGCCTTGATGCCCATATCCAATCAGAGGAGACGGTCACGTGATGCAATTTGTCACTCTCTCCCTGTGAGGCTCTCTAGTCCGCGTCGTTTGCAAGACAGACTATGAAGTTTACCAATCATCCATTATGCAGCCATTTTTAGTGCACAGAAATTAGTTTCTCATTGGCTGTTAATCACGTAATTGCGATAACCAATCAAAATACTTAACATCAGTCGCGCTTTTCTTACAAATCTAGAACTCTATATGGCTCATTCATGGTTCCTGCACACTGGACGCGGAAACGCTTGCCGCGCGGCAAAATGGGACGCAGTAACCAATGAACACATTAGGAGCTGAAGGCTTATTGGCTACCGCATCGCAATTTGCGCGGCACCAATGAGATACTGAGTGCTTTTCATTTGATGACACAGATCAACATAAGCGTTGTTCTATCCTTCTTAACATTCAGAGAGTGATAAAGATGGAACGATACTTGCGTCGACTTGTGTCATCAAATAGAAAGCACTCACTATTAAAGACAGTCAGCACTTATGGAAGTTCGCGTGCCTGCTAAAATTTAAGTGTTTGAGAATAAGGAACTAATAATACAGTACTAATTTTATGATTTATTAGTTTCATAGATATGTGTACATATGTTAAAAATTTAATAATACTCGATTTTTATTTAAAACTGATTTTAATGCCATCATTCGAGTTGATTATCAATAGAGATAATAACTGCAGAGAAAAAATTGTAATTTTTCGGCAATATATAAGATATTATAGCATTAAGTGTGTTAAATAACACACTTATTTATACAGAATTTATATAATAAAAAAACAAATTTAATAATGTATTAACAAAATATTTATATTAATAATCATAAATTTTTATTAATTGCCGGTAACGTTATCGTTTTTCAATTATCCTTGGGCCCCCCGGGTCCTATTGATAGTCACGAAAATTTGCTCAAGGTTCAATTTTTAACAGTGTCCTAGTTTCCACTGAGAGGGTTTAAACCGGATTAGAATGTAAGAACCAACTACAGTCGAGTGTTCCCCTGTTACAGTCTAACGACAGGGGAATGCTCGACTGTGGTTGGTTCTTACATTCTGATCCGGTTTAAACGCTCGGTGAAAATTAAGCTGGTGTCGTTAAAAGGTTTCAGACGCATGCGCGATATCCATAGCTTTAGTAACGTACCGATCTCTAGTAAATAGAAGATCATTAGTCGCTTAGAATTGAAAATGTTGAAAATTTTAATATATATTTATATATATTATATATATATATATACATAGGGCAAAAACCTAACCTAACCTACACATATGTAAAATATATAAAAATTTTCAATATTTTTGAAAAAATTTTACATAGATGACTAATGACCTTCTATTTATTAGTGATCGGTACATTATTGAAGCTACAAGATATCAACCATGTAATTTTTTACTGCCCTATCACTTTTCCTAAGTCAACCAAACTCACTTCATTTATTGATAAAACTTTTTCGAACACTCCTAGAGATATCTTTTCCTTATTAAAGAAACCTGTCAAAATGTGCCGCGTTGTACTGACTTTCTTCAAAGCCACCAACCTCCACATTTGAACTTCTCCCGCCAGACCTGTATCTCGCGGGCGCTCTCGGGGGAGGGTAATAAAACAGTGATACCAACGTAGTACTTCCATGCTACTCACGATTTAGCCTACTCGCTACTCGTTTGGAGCGGCTATCTTGTTATTGGCGTATCGACTCCATGGTACAAATCGGGATTATTCATTAGCGAAGAAGAAGTAGGAGCTCTGGTCTTTAATAGTATCTCGTCGGTGGCTCATGTGACATGTGCATGTTAGTGAGAGTAGATGTTTCTAATTAACTATCATTGTTCTTTGATATAGGTTATATGATTTTTACGCACGCACACACATAATCCCCAAAAATGATTAAAAAATTGTTGGAACGATGGTTTATAAGAAACAAATTACAAAACAAACAAGAAGCCATGAACATAAAACGAAAACTCGCGATAATTTACGCTATCGTGGGATGGAATATGTTTGGTGTTTTGTTTTACAATATTATGAAACATAAAATGCCAGAAGACTCTACAGAACGAAGTAAATCAATTTTTATCGATTTTTTATTTTGATATTTTGTTAAAGAGGATGACGGAACATTTATTTTTCGCAGGAAAATCTTATAGACTTTTAAGTGAAACATCATCTAATATGCATGTATATCAAGTAACAGGACTGACACTCACCAATAATTTTAATATTACATATGAGGACGAGATTACTCAGGAAAAAGAGAATAAGAAAAATGAAGAAGCAATTGTTAATTAAATTTAGGTAACACAATTAATAATTATTATTTTTCAAAAACCATCCAACCCTTGTGTATTGCTGCAGAATAATATGTATTATAAAAAAAGAAATTTTCTTTAGGTATTACACTATATACACATTTGTAAAATAGAGTTATCAATCATTTATTATAACGTTTTATTATAAAGCTACCAGGGAACTTTTCCTCAGTCAGTCAAAAGAGAAACAATGTATAACAATTGATTGTTAATAGACTTCTCTTTCAGGGAAGAGATCTTCGTAAAGCAATAGCACCAACATTAGAATTGCTAGATTCTGGATTTAATTCTTTCAATCTTTGTTCCATTTCGCATAGTAATGCCGATCTACAGAGGCAAAAATATACAAAATACAAAATGTAAAAATAAGATTGTACATATATTGAAGATAATGTAGATCGTCATTGTTTTAATGAATCTTATTTCTCACCTATATTCCTCATAACGCATTACAACTTCCTCCAGTTCCTGCTTGTACAGTCTGGTAAGCATAGCATTGAAACAGTCCAACTCGGGCAAACGAAACAATTCCCAACGCAGCTTGCGATCTAAAGCTATTGAGGCCCTGCTGTACACATACAACCAGTGTGGTATTTCCTCATTCAAATATGGATTGGCCGGCACCAAAACACTGTGAGAGTGAAAATGAGTATGCCGTGGTGGTGATACGACTCGCACAGCTTGCATCTCATGTGGGTAACACGGATGTTCATACTGAGCTTGGCGCGTGATGTGGCTGAGAAAGAAAGGCGAAATATTTTCGTTGTGACATATACCGATGACCTGTCGAATCCTCTTCCAAGTTCACTCACTTGACGTAATAAACACCGTACTCAGGAGACTCAATTCTCTCCCATCCTGTGGGTAAACCCTCTTTTTCAAGTGGATGCGACCAATGCGTGGTCTTAGTGTTATGATCGATGTAGTATTTTCGACCACGGAGTGTGAAGTCAACTGACCATCCAGGTGGCAAAGGCAATTCATCCTGCTGCTGCTCATTCCGAGAACTCGATCTTTCCGAATAGCATCTACTATAGCTTCAACCGAAAATCGAAACTTGAAACACTATATTTTCAACAAGTATAAAATAAGCAATAATTTTCATATTAAATCTCTTTATATTAACTAATTTTTATGTTCGTAATTATAGAATAAAAAAATTGTATCAATTTCAATGATATGATTTTAACATTATTTAATAGAGATGCTACAAATTTATAACATATTCGGCTCGAGCGGTTTGCATCAATCTAGGTTGGATTAA
Organism: Trachymyrmex septentrionalis; assembly: GCF_001594115.1. Lineage (NCBI taxonomy): Eukaryota > Metazoa > Arthropoda > Insecta > Hymenoptera > Formicidae > Trachymyrmex > Trachymyrmex septentrionalis. Next base: position 345,512 of record NW_017305811.1, on the reverse strand, counting down.
TGACGTAAAATTATTCAATACGATTGGTTCTTGAATTTGGTTCCTTATAGATCTAAATGTATAAACCAAGCCTATCCAATTTAAGCTCGAGAGCCAAAACACGAAGTCATTGACGCAAAAAATTCAATAATATAATAGGATAAGATTTCGGGGACTGTAAAGTGTTGAAATATATCTGACAAGAAGAATACCAGGTGATGGAGTCGGGGATTTTGATGCGCTTTTTACAAGCTGCTCTTTAGCGAAAAAAAAACCGATACATGTCCGGTCGTTTCAGCCGTTGGCCCACAGTTCCGAAGAAATCGATTTTTTTAATAATTATTGTAATAATTTGAAAAATTATATAAATGAAAATATCATTTTTATAAATCTTATTTAAAAAGCTCATAAAAATCCCCGATCCCATCACCTGGTGTTCCTCTTTTGAGTAACTTAGCAACACTTTATAGTTCCTAAAAAATCTTTCCTATTGAATTTTTTTGCGTCGATAGCTTTGCGTTTTGGCTCCGGAGTTCAAATTGGACAGGCCTATAAATCAATATTGAAGAATTTTACAATAGTTGCAAAGCTGCTTTCTCTGCTGAATGCAACCATTAAAATCGTGGGAAAAAATTTGTACATTATTCACAGAACACGCTTGAGAGAAGTAAGCAGGAGAAATAAACACTACAGAAAAAATCAAGCAGGTTTTGTTGAATTTTATCAAACATTTAATATTTTCTCATTTTATATCTTATTTTATAAAGAAAGAAAATTATCCGATTTAATATACATTATCTATAGAAGAATTATTATCTGGAGCATCATTATCTTATTGTCCCAAATTGAAAAATAAAAACCAAGTGATGCTATTTTTATTAATGGTTCTTTTATATCGACTTAATTCTTTTTTATGCAGAATGACTAGAACAATAATTATATTAAAAATCGTATTATTATAATCCAATTTAAAGTGTTTTACAGCGCTCTCATTATTTCATTTTATTCAAATTGTCTTTATTTACAAATGCAAAAAAAATTAATGTGTCATTTCTCGCTTATGATATCACAATTCAATATGGGTGAGGCGAGTCCTCAGGAGTTTTAACAGAAAGTCACCTATGCGTGTTGTAATTTAAAGCAACAATAATTCAAAGCAATTCGTAATATAAAAAATAGACATGTATGAAAATATGGAAATTATAAATATGAAAATCATTCTCATACCTAGTATTATGACGATAAATGGAGTGATTATAATCTTCGTAACCGTCGACGTCGAAAGGCATGTAAGGCATCTGTGGTGTCTGGACTCTATCCAGATGGTACTCGGATCCAGCGTATTGATTGATATAAGTATGTGACATTGCGGGTGACAGTTCAGCATGGTACATGGGTGTTGCTGTCCTCGAAAACATGCCGTCATTCATTCCAGTATTAACAGATAGGCCGGCAAATCTATTATAAAAATAAAAGCATAAAATTGGAGGAATGTTATGACATTCCCTGGTAAAATTTATTTCGTTCTTTCTTAATAATTATTTCATAGTTTTATTTTGTATAAAATATTGTTGTTTAACAGTATAATTATAAAGTATTATTATGCAAAATCATATTAAATGTAAAATTCACTATTAACCTTTGAGTTAAGTCAGGAACAGAATTATTTGGTGTATATTTTCCCTCATGGCTGCCCAGACCAACGGCGCTGTTCGTAGTTTTCATATTTCCGAATTTTTGCACCATACTAGGTTGCGGAGAAATGGACTATGACACGAGAGAAGCATCGATAAAAATCAACATCTTCAGATGTCTTCTTATATGTTCAATGATTCTTGACCAGCTGCTTGGAAATTATGAGATATATCGTATATAACTTTTTCTTAGAGCTCGTCGATAAAAAATTGATATGTGTGGTGTTCTAATAATATTTTGAGACTTTGAGAAATACCTATTGTAGAAAAAAATTACATGAATTACAAATCTATATTGTAGGATTAGTAAATTATCTTTTTTATCGAATCTGTTTTAAACTCAGAATTTATGTTTTGCACAAGGATATATGCAAATATTATTATCTTATATAACAAGGATTGAGAATAAAATGTTATTTGTAACGTTACTTTTTTAAATTTAGGTCGATGAAAATAAATCTTAAATAAATTAAAGAGAAATTCTATAGGATTACTAACTCAGTGCATAATATAAAAGCATAGAAGCCAATGCAAGTTCTCAACGTGAATCTAATAATTAAAACTTTGTTTATTTCTAATTGTACAATGACCATTAAATATAAACCTTTTTGTTCTTTATTTGACCTTTATTAGGTCATCCTTTCTATACATTCTCATCCTTAGTATACAGAATTACCGTTGAGTGCATGAAATTGCATTCAAAATTATTCCGCTAGGCACATAATTATCTAAACATAGTATTCTTTTTCCATTATATGAAATCAAATAGCTACTCGTCAATAATCCGTGTACCTCAGTATATACATATGAACTAATTCTTCTAGGATTAATTAAGTAAGACGAATCTTATAGTATTTCAAATTATGGCTGAGGTAATGTTTTTCGCAATAAATTATTTGCAGATTTAAGATTCTCATTAATAAGATTAATTAAATTAGAATATTATTATAAAAATGTTGATTAGCATCACAAATTATTAAATTGCTTATCAGTTTAATAAGTAAATGATATTACTACACAGAGAGAAAAGTATTTGGCATTTGTGATTATAATATCATAGTTAAAAAATTATAGTTAGAATTAATATTTTTTGTGGACATACAATTTTCAAACTAACTGTGCGACGATTATTTGTCAATCTTGAAATAATTAAACAGTCCTAAATCAAAGCTGGAATATTACAAATTAATTGACAACACGAAGAAAAATATTTGGTCAAACTTAACTGGAATTCTGGTGGAAAATGAACGATGCAGAATTCTGGTTAAGTTTACTTCTGATTAAATCTACTAGAATTCTAGTAGATTTGATCAAAGAAATTCTGAATGTTGGTTATCTCAACTAGATTTTTAGTAGATTTAACCAGAATTCTGGATCGTGTTCATTTTTTCCATCAGAATTCCAGTTAATCAAACATTTTTCTTCGTGAATTCATTTAATATTAGTGCTGCAAAACATCTTAGAAAGCCGTTACTGATTTGATGCTAATAAACGTCTTAAAAACTATAAATAATTTATTGTGAAAAATATTATCCCATTTGAATAATATTTCGAACCTGGATTTTCTGTACTACAAAATTTATTGTGAAAAATATCTCAACTGGATTGTTTAAAAATTGAAAATTTAATTAACTCGTAATTTGTAAAACTAGATATGTATACGTATAAATTCATTCTGAAATATGCAGGAAGCTCAAGCTCCCCCCCCCCCTCTCTCTCTCTCTCAGGCTGAAAAAATATTTCCCTCCTGTTTTCATATATCGGTCTAATGTCACTGTTGTTTGTTGCTTTTATTAATATTCAAACAAAAAATATTGCAAATTTTTTTAGATTAATCTTGTTTTAACATAAAAAAAAGTAACGGTTAAAGTAACTTATTTATTTTTTAGTTATTTTTTTAAAATAATTTCCTATATAACATTACACTATAACAATTTATTGATCAATGAAAAAATTTTTCAGCAAAAGACTACAATAATCTCTTGGGAATATATGGTAAAAAATCTGCTTATACTGACAGTAATAAAAAAATTACTTTTGGCACACAATAATAAGAAATAATATTATAATTTAATACTGGTAAACCTCAACAATACTTATTTGTCAACACGAGTAAATCTTTAATTTTATTTTTCTTTCAATGGATTCATATCAGAGAACATTACATAATGATGTATAATATTCAATACATTTATGTACAATATAATTTTTACCGTAGAATTTGGCATCATTGGATGATTGTTACGCCGCCTAGGTTTTTTGTTCGGCTCTGTTGTCCACACATTGATAACTAAATATAAGTAACATGAGTCGTATAATTGATATTTCTTTTGCAAAGTAATAATAGTGCTAGTTAGAATATAGGTGATATATGAGGAATGAAAGAGTAAAAGACTTTATTTAAAAAAAAAGAGAAGAAAATACATTTAATTAATCAACTGTTTTATCAAAGGTTCTATATTCATAAAAATTTTTTGTATTAATTCATTGTGTGAATGTCAAATATAATGTATGCTCCTGAAAGATATATATGACAATGAAAAATTCTTTACATTTCCAATTATAATTAAATTAAGTACAAGGTAAATAGGTGATAAATTCATGACAAAATTCGTGACAAAAATGTATGATACATGAAAAAAACGTTTTTCCCAATTTAATTTGAGTTTAAAATTTCCTCTTTTACACTCAATGATTTTATACTACAGTAAAAGATTTACGTTTGTCGTCAATCTTTATATATAAAATCATATTTGTTTTACAATTTAAACAAGAAACAACATGAATAATGAGGAATACTATTGCAAAACCAAATATTTATATAGACTTGTTCCTTTATCGCTCTGCTATATGTACTACACTAAAAAATTTTCTCGTGCTTTCGTCCAACTCTAAATATGCATCTATTACCATTTTCAGCATAAGTATACTAGTGCAGTTATAAAAAATAAACCAAGTTGCAAACATCTGAGTGCTAAGAAGGAATATATGGCGAAGAAAAGAAAAAAAGAACAAAAAGCATATTCTTGAAATACATACTTGGCATCTCGGGTGGCGTTTCTTTCTTCACATATCTGCCAATTACTCCCTCCTTGATTGTCCTCAGATCCTTATTCTTTCTTGATAACATGTTGCGAGTCGGTCTTGTCAACAGTCGCGCGAGAGAAATATTAAATCGGAGCGTGAACTGATTAGAATCGTGTAGCTCGGTCGTGTAAACGTCGTACATATAATGAAGTTAACACACCAAAACAACTTAACCTATTAAGCTATAGGTAATTATTTAGTTCAGCTTCCTCACCTCTAATTTTGATAAAATTATGCTCATTCAACGTTTTTTTGCATACAACAACCGAATCTTATGAATTCTTCAGAAAAAACTACCGTTCTGCCTTTCGAGTCGAAATAATTCTAATTCGTTAAGTTCAGATTATTTAGGTTCGAAAATCTGTCACAGCTACGCCAACAGCCAACTCTGGATTCTGGTAAAAAAAAGTTGATAGAAAGCAATTGAAAATATAATTTCTATTAATTTATATCGTTTTCTATAAATTTATATCAAATTTCTATTGTCAACCTCACGAGTATCACGATTGATCGGATATAGAGATGGGTGATACCACGATGTATAAAGGGACCTTTTCATGCTTCACGCTCGACGCTCATTTTTAAGATGCCTTTTTATGCTAACGCTCGACACTCATTTTTTGTGTCAAAATAAGTCACATAACAAAAATTGACGAATATCAAGCGTTAATTTTGTTCACGTGATTTCTTTTGACAGAAAGAAACTAAGCGTTGAGCGTCATCATGAAAAGGCACCGGAAGAAGAAAAGGAATGCGAAGTACGCTACATGCGTACCTCGGAACGCATCCTATGTTTGTTGCCTCAACAACCAACGCTAGTTGAGGTGAATTTAGGAAACCGATTAAAAGGGTTCGAGTTGTAAGGTGTTTCTCACTAAAGATAAAAACGAATTTTTTCGAAACAGTCTTTTGTTTCAGGATAGTAAAGTATTCGTAGTATTACAAAAAAAATGATAAGGTTTAGCCTCTCGCATTAAACGTAACCTCTACAGCCTTGTTCACGTACGAGATCGCAGTAGATCGCTGTGAACGGAATGGCGGTTGGCTCAACGAAGGTGGTTCAGGTGACAAACATCGCGCCCCAGGCCACCAAGGATCAGATGCAAACACTTTTTGGGTATCTAGGCAAAATCGAGGACATCAGGTTATACCCAACGATTAGGGATGTCGCCGTACCTGTGCAGTCGCGCATATGCTACATCAAGTTCCATGACCAGGGTTGTGTCTCTGTGGCACAACACATGACCAATACTGTTTTTATCGATCGTGCATTGATAGTGATCCCATATCAAACTGGAGATATCCCGGACGAGCAGCGTGCCTTGGAGCTAACCAACAATGGCACAGTTGTACCAGGTAAGAATATGATTTAGACTACTGATCTATAATAGATATCTATAGTAAATCAGGCCTGTCCAACACTTTGCTTATAAGCTGAACGCTTCGACCTCTTTGCAGTTTCGATAGAGCAAGATCAAGCAAAGATAACAAGGGATAAACTCTAGGATTTAGTTCTATTCAAGTAGCATAGAATGAAAGAGCCAAAGGAACTTATTTTGTCAATTTGCTATTACAATAGCTGTTTTTATTTTATTTATTATCCTTTTGTCTGTGACACTCCAAAATTATAATAGAATTTAATAAAACATTTAAACATTTAATCTGGTCAGTTGTTATAAAAATCACTGATATATTAATGATATTGACACATTACTCAATTATTGTATCAATATCTCACATATACATATGTCAAATTTAGTAAATTTTCACATAACGATAACATTTTAATTAGACATCTAATTTCAATTCTACGAACTACATTCTTTGTGCAAACTACTAGTATGTGGACTGCTATTTCGTAAGTACAGACTGTACTTACAAACTTATTCTACAATATAAGTGTAATTGTGAATAGTTGTAGTTGTAAGAATTGATCACAATCGAATATTCTTCATTGATTGTGATTGGTGAATTTTTATTAACTATAATCACTTACAATTATACTTCTGCAATTATAAAATAGGTTTTATATGAATACAAATGTTGTCATAAAATGACAGCTCTAGAGCATTATATTGTACTAAGAAATGATAAAGAGGATCTTAATTTCAAATTTTTTTGTCGTTTTTGACATAAACTCCATCTCAAAGATATTAATGTATATATACATATTTCAATTCTGAAAAAGAACTTTCGAATTTATAAAAGAGGATACTTTACATTATGACTAATTGTCTTTAATTCCCTTAAAATAAACATTTACAAGTAACTATTTTTTATTTAATTTTTCAAAAACTTTGTTGCTATATTACTTTGAGTTCCAAATTTTGAACCTTTAAATTTACACCTTGTAATGTATGTAAATTTAAAAAAAGAGAACATTCTTTTTCTTAATTTTCAAGAAATGTTTTATCTTTTTTTAACATAAATCTTATCCTTTTTTATTCTTTCAGGCCTCTATCCGTCAGAACCAAAGTTACCACCGAATGTTGTGAATGCTATTGAAGGTATTCCCCCAAATCATGTGATTACCACGATGGATCCTAAGCTAGAGGCAAATAGCTTGCCGTCCTATCCGCACTTACCAGGTCATCTGGACAGCAGACGTATCGAAGAGATTCGTCGGACGCTTGTGGTGGCAAATCTGGATACATCGGTGAGCCCTGAGCAGCTACTGGACTTCTTCAGCAACAACAACATAGAGATCAAGTACCTGCGTATGTGCAGTAGGGACTCGGATGCCGAGCATTATGCGCTGGTGGAGCTGTCTGAACAGGCAGCTGTGATTGCGGCGTTGCTGCTGAATGGAAAGCAGTTTGCAGAACGATCGATCAAGCTGTATCACTCAACACAGGCGATCGCCAAACCAGAGGCAAAGAGCAACGAAGCTGCACAAAAGGAAATTGAAGAAGCAATGTCGCGGGTAAAGGAGGCACACAATCTCATCTCTGCGGCAATCGACCCGATGATCGGTATGCTTTCCAAGGATAAGCGAAGCAGAAGTGGCTCGCGCAGCCGTAAGTCTCGTTCGCGATCCCGCGGACGCAGCCGACGCTCGAGATCACGTAAGCGTTCGCGATCGCGCCACCGACGCTCGCGATCTCGTCATCGGCGTCGATCGCGCTCGCGCTCCAAACGGTCTCGATCGAAGGATCGCAGGCGCAGCTCTCCATCGAGACGACGCAGCAATTCGCGTAGTCGCCACCGTTCGCGTAGCAGATCGAGAAGGTCGAGGTATAACTAAATAATCTTTTGTCTTTGCCAAAGTCATATTGTATTCACACACATATATTGAATTCTACTTATATTTAGTGTATAGCGAATTCGGTCACTTTTGCACTACGCTAGATCAGTGCATACTAAAAGCTGCTATATAGTACATGAAATTAGCAAAGTTAAATGTAAAAGTATATGAATATTTTATACGATTAACTATCTTAATGATATTGTCACATTATTTAACATAATATACATGTATTATTTTGTTGTCAAAGTTGATTATATTGTATTACTGCACTGAGATATTTTATATAAAGCAACTTTTAATATACACTGAACCAGCGTAGTGCGAGTGATGGAATTCACAATTACAAATTCTAGAAAGATATAAAGTATATTGTAGAAAAATGTTTCAGTATGGAAAAAAGGAATTCAGGATGCGAATGAAATCTCCATCTTTAAAGAGATTAGTATATTTTTAATACATATATTAATACATGTATTAACTTTTTATCTCGTCAAAGGTCACGTCGATCACCATCTAGGTCAAAAGAGCGGAAGAAGAGATCACCTCGTCGTCGCAGTCGTTCACGTTCACGAAGCAAGGGTTCTACATCCAGGTCTAGGCGGTCGCGTTCAAAATCGAAGTCCAGATCATCCAAATCCAAGTATTCCGTGGACAAGACCAAGGATAAAGATCGAGAAAGGCGCAGCAAGGATAAGTCAGACAATGGTAAGAGAAGCGATAGCGATCGGGAGAGGGCCGAGAAAGAGAGCAGTAGAAGCGAGAAGAAATCTAACAAAGAGAAGCGATCGAGTGACAAGTCGGATTCTAAACAATCGGACGACAAGAATAGATCCGCATCGGAAAACGATAGCAAGGAGAAAATAATGGATTCGGAAAATTAGACAAGGACTCCATTCATCATTAATACAGTTTTCCGAAATTCAGTTATCGTGAAATTCAACAAACTACTTGTCTTTATCGCTAATGTATTGATACAGTGACAAATATATATGGATATACAGCATTCTTTCGAAGAGGCAATTCGTATGTATTGACGATTGAAATGTATCATAAATTCAGTTTGCTTTTACAAATGAATCTTCATTTTTTTGGGAATCGGCAGTAGTTTGATCTCCTCCTCATCCTCTTTTTCCTTTTTGTTGCATATTTCTATTTTAAGCACGTTTTTAGATGACCTAGAAAAACAATGCTTCGTACAAAACAACTTGGTCAAGGGAATCTTTAATTATATATATATTATAATAAGCTAAATGGTTTGTGAAGAAGAAAAAAGATGAATGATGTAAAAAATTAAATAGAAAAGAATAGACCATATGTTTCAATATCTGCTGTAATCGATTATAGGAATTCAATGTGCCTGTTAATTTAACATATTCTGCATTATGTACCGTCGATGGTACACGTTAAAGTACGTCCAGACTATCGAACCGAACTTCGAGTCGCGAGCATAACATAATATTATGTTAATGAACAAATTTTTACAGAAAATATTTTATAGTTTCATGCATATAAATTTGTTTTTGTTGATTATATTTCTTAATTTTTTAAGTTAAATTTATTCAAACTAGAGTTTTCAATTTTTTATTATTTTAGATGAATTTGTTCCAATACAACCGAATTAGTTTCGAACTATTAGAAAATTTCGCATTATTTCAATTTGATTATACTGTGTAATAAAATTTTATAATGCACAGATTCTTGATAGTTAAAGCCTAAACATAATGCGAAGATTGCTATCACTATTTCTATCGCTATCGCTGTTGCATTCTCATTGTGTTAAGGTCTTTTACTCGTTACCTCGCGTTGTGTTTATAGCGGGGAGCACAGACTCTTACATAACACATAATGCATAAGAAAATGTACCAATCAAAATCCTTCGTTTCCTTTCTTTCCATAAAATAAAGAATTCTGATTGGATGGATTTCTTATGTCTTATATGTTATGCGTTAGTTATGCGAGAGTCTGTGCTCGCTTAGAAAAGCTCAGATGAAAGCATCAAGTTTTAAGCAGCGGAAGCAGCAACCAATCAACGAGACAATTTTTACAGTGACGTAACAAATATTTTTCACACCACTGCCCGTATTGCCCAGCTGATTGGTTGCTGCTTCCGCTGCTTGACGCTTGACGCTTGCATGTAAATGTCCCCCTAGGGAGCAATTATATTAGCGTAATCGTATGCCGTATGACATAATCTGTAAAGGGCTTCACACATGAAATGCATGACAGAGCATAAGCATAACATAAAATTGCTGGACCAATGAACATCTAGCATAATGTCGTCATATTGATTTACATAGGATGCTCATTGGTTTAGCGGCTTTATGTTATACTTATGCTCTGTTATGTATTTCATGTGTAAAATTCTTAAGAATTGTGTCTCTGCTGGAAAGCTTCCATAATTTGATACAATTTCATTGATTGACGCAAGTTACGTTCTATGTGAAAACAGCCTAATACCTCCGGCACACCAGCGCGATTTTCGATATCCAATGAGTGTACAGTTTTATCAATGTTTTTATTCTAAAGATATATTCTCATTGGATATCGCGTGTCGCGCGAATATCACGCTGGTGTGCCGGAGTCATTACTCTACTTTCTTTCTGCGATTGTGATTGGTCACTCTGTTCCATTCCATTGTAAATTTTCACTCCATGAGACGCTGACCTTATGCCTACTTCACGCTAGATGCGATGAGCGATACCCAATGAAAGCTCTGCTTTGCATCGTCAAGTGAGAAAAAGCAGAGTTTTCATTGGATATCGCTCGTCGCTCATTGCTTATCGCGTCCAGTGTGCAGTAGGCATTATGCCTTAAAATTTCATTGTAGATGCCGCTTTATTGTAGCAAGTCCATTATGGTACCGTTTGATCATTTGAACGATTTGTGACAACATCAAAAACGATAACCGAAGCACGTATGCAATTATATTAAACGAAAAAGTAACAATAAAAATAAAGAAAGAGTAATACATGTTATTTTTTATATCTGCTAAAATCTTAAGGTAATTTTGTGTTTCCTTTATTTATTTTTAAACTGTTTAATTATCCGTTTTTATCATAAAGATATCAAAAATATATATTGTATTCTTAAATCTTGCAATACACCATGCCTAATTCGATGCCTCATCCTATCATCGTAGGTTACTAGAATCGTTCACCTAATTAATATTATTATTAATATTTTCACTTAATTAAAATAGTTTAACAAAATCTCTAAAAATTTACAAATCTATATTCAACTTTCTAGAACAAATGTTTAAACTTCATTTGGAAAATAAAATATAGTGTAAAAAAAAGTTATGATTACCAAAAGACCCACAAGTTAAGAAAAAGTAAGGAATCACTGCTTACTAGTGACCCATAATAGGAAGGGGGTTAAGTATTAGGTTAATTGTACGTAATATTAAATTAGTTAGTACTTAATATTAAATTATTTGTTAAAAAACTAAAGAATTTAATATTTTGTTTAATAATTCCTTTCAACACATTTGAAAACATGGGTATTTTATAGACATTGTTTTATTTTTTTTTTTACATTATATGTGTTTAATAACATTAGATTGTAAGAAATTCTTTTCATGATTATTAAAGGGCTTAGATCATTAAAAATTAATTTTCTTATAGAGAAACATGGCTACTAAATTGTTATCCAAGGAATTTTCTTTGAGATGGAATGACTTTTGCAACAATTTGACTTCAGGCTTCCTTTCTCATTTGAATGAAAACAATTTGGTTGACGTAACAATTGCTGTAGAGGGACAATTGTTAGCTGCCCACAAGCTAGTTTTGTCTGTATGCAGTCCTTACTTCAAAAATATATTCAAGGTATAACTTTATTGTTAACAATATCCTGTAAATAAAATTGTACTTTAAGTAATACCTCAAGTTGTTTTGCAGGAAAATCCTTGTCAACATCCAGTGATAATACTGAAAGATGTAAAGCATACAGAAGTAATATCTCTGCTGAAGTTCATGTATCAAGGAGAGGTGAATATAAAACAGGATGACCTGTCTACTTTCCTAAAAGTCGCACAAATGCTGCAAATAAAAGGATTAGAAGGTGGCGAGGGACACATCATACCATTGTTAAATGATTATGTCAATGTGTCAGATTCACATGATTTCAAGGATGTAAACGCTTTATCTAATGTTCTAAGCGAGAAAGAAGGCAAGAATAAAATTCCAGATGAATCTGTACACTCTCGCAGGATAACCAACAGGAACAATAAAACGAGAAAGAAACAGGTGGTCGAGGACAATTATAATTCGATTAAAAAATTGAAAAATGAGTCAAATGTTGACGGTGACAAGGACGATGTTTGTCTCTTGTCAGATAACAATGAAAAATCAGATAACATGAATTCCAATTATGAAAAGGATGATTCCAATTATGAAAAGGATATTAGATGTAACAAGACTAGTAAGACTGTTAATAATAGTGAAAAAATAATTGAGTTGTCTAACGAACAAAATTTGGAAGGAACATCATTACTACAGTCAGGTATTTTATTATATTATTCATAAACATAATGAAATATTAATTTACTGATTACAAGATATTTATATTAATCTAATCGTTGTGTGAAATGAATCTTGATTAAAAGAAAGTTGATATAAATTTTTTGGTATAGATGTGGAACCAGTGGTCTACAGACTATCTGCCAGAGGTAGACCACAGTTGGTCCATGAAGGATACGTGTACAACATGACCTCTCGTTCTAAAGTATATAATAGCTCACATTATCGTTGTGCGGAGCAGCATCGCGGTTGCCGCGGTAAATGTTCTGTGATTGCTGAGAGATTCATGCCGACGGGGGTACACGAACACAATCATCCACCGAGTTATCAATCAGAGTACAATTATCGAAAAAAGAAGGGTCTAGACACTGATATCAGAGAAAGACTGGTCCAATGATGCATTTAAAGACATATTTTAATCAAGATGTTTCGTCTTCTTTGTATGTATTTACATACGCGCGCGCTCGTGTGTGCTGTTTGATTGTGCATGCACGCATACATCGATATCCAGCAATTTGAACAGGTAATACGTTTAGTTGGAAAGAGACAACATATTTTTTATCTAAATCTAAATAAAAATGCTATTTTTGTATTATATGTATACAGAATGGATACTAAGTGAATTTGTGAGAGGAATCACTCCTTCAAATCTTAGAATGCTTAGTACCTATCCTGTATATAATTGTCGCTATATATATAAAATTGGCTTCATAATACAGTAATCAAACAAAAACATTTGTAATAAAATCTATGATTAGAGATATAAGTTTAGATATATTTTCAGTCTAAGTCAATGCTCAAGATTGCAGTTCTAGGTATTGGCTTAAGATACTTTCCATTCATTACAGATTTTCAGAATGATAACGTCATAAGCGAGAAAATATACGAAAATTATTACAAAATATATTAAAATAGAAAGATTTTCAATAAAGTATTTACACTTAATAAAGGGTATAGTTCATTTAATGCTACAAATGCTTTAAAGTATTTGATTGACCAATCAGAAAAAAGAATTTTATTAATTAACCAAAGAATGCTTTAAAACATTTATAGCATTAAGTGGACCGTAGTAAAAGTACACTTATAAAATATCGAAAATTGTCTTGTCGGAATAGAATAAAATCATATTGATTTTAATTTGACAGCTTTGTTTCGTTTTCTGATTAGGAATAATTCAATTTTAAATATGCCAATTTTGATTATTGAAAGGGGAATTTTCGATATATTTTACGTTCTGTGTAAAATGATTGCAAATATTGCTTTATTAAAAAATACATCTTTATATATAGTTTTCCAAAAATTTTCTTTACATATTTTTTTCTGTAAACCTATTCTGTAACTTCTTAACGACAATTCGGTATCGTTCTGCTGTTATTGCGTAACTTTTTTGTATAATATCTGCGTAACGACATCCCTAAGTAGTGAAATGAAATTGCTGTTGTGAAGTTTCAGAATAGGCTAAAAAAGTATAGAAATCGACTCTTATTTTACAAAAGCAAATTTAAAAAATAAAACGATTAGAAAAGAGCACATAATAGATGTAATATAAGTAATTTTTAATAGTTCATATATTATACTTAACATATAGAAAAACATTTTTGACATTTACTTGATCTCTATTAGTTCTAGCAAATGATAACAAATTAAAATTTAAATCTTGACACAAATAATTCTAATAAATAATAAGTAATATTTTAATGAATAAAAATAATGCAAAAGATTAAACAAAAAATAATTATAAGAGACCATGTCATATACTAAACAATTTCAAATATGTAAAAAATAAGTCGATAAAATTTATCAAGATAAAAATTTGTCAGAGACGAGAATCCTGTAAGTCCATAAGAGAATGTAGTATGAAGTCCGATTCCAATAAACCGTAGCGCGTTTCTCATGATTCTCCCCACTGCCACTCGTCCGAAGTCGTGGCCATAGTGGAAAATTACGATTTAGTCGGTAATATAGACGGCTTTAGAATCCCTTATGTAGCTTCTCGAAGTCTTTATATCTTGTTATTAAATTAATTCTTCCTCTGGATAAATATGGAAGTCAACATGGTCAGAACACAAATGTCGTAAATAGTATATGGAAAGGCGAAAATGTAAATCACAACTCAAATGAGTACACAAAATACAATCGGCGTATGTTCCTATATGTAAGCTGGTTACAAAAAAGTTGCAACACTTTTTTTGCGATGGATTTCAGAATGCAGCTTGTTCACCAAACGATTGATTCTTATTTATGGATCTACTGGATAAATAATCGGCTGTGGGTGCTCCCGATAACTCAAGTTTGAATTAATTCCACTAGGACCGAAAAATATCTAATAAAGTCGTTTCCGTGCTTCCTGTGATGGCACTCTAAAAGTTAGCCAATCAAAGTTAAAAGATTTTGAAAATTCTTGACTGATTGGTTAATTCTTATGATACATCTTTCGATTGTTATTCCGGAAAGTGTGTGCGGATCCCCTAAAGCGTGTTCAGATTCCCACATGGGTGCTTCCCGAGTGTCATGTCACCCTTGTCTTGTTCGATAAACAAGAATGGAGTGATACTCTAGTGGGAATCTGAACTCAGCACTAATGGGATAATATCTCATTCCGTAATATATATCCTGGTAATTTTACGACCCTAACTAATATTTCAGTTCGCAAAGTAGAATAACGCTTTTTTATGCAAGAACGTGTCGAATAGTCTAATTTCATTGATTTTTGAGTTAGCTAAACTGTATAATTACCAAATGTACAATACATACAAGTATGATAGTTTATTTGACTTTTATCTATTCCACCATTACTTCAACGTGTTTCAACGTCATTTGTTACCATTATTTCCAAGAAGGCACTTGCGTATGCACGCGCGCGTGTGTGTGTGTTCTCATTTTATTATTTAAATTCTCACGCATATAATAAAAGATTTAAAAAATTGAGCATTACTGTATTATCGCTATAATTACAAAAAGGATCATTTACATTAGCATAATTAACAAAGTTAGATAAAGATTAACAAATCGAGATACTTCTTATCCAGAAGTTTTACTCCTATATAAATCGTGATGGAAGTAATATTTATTAATATATAAATATATTATAAGCTAATGGAAAAATCAATGGAACCCACTGAGAACATGGGATTCTGTTTTTACTACTAACAGTTACAATTAGTGTGTTACGACTGTTCCACTGGACTGATCTTATGATTATTCTGGTCATCTATTATTCAACTTTAAATAACTTTAAGACTTTCTTTACTTTCCTACTTTAATGTAATGTCTTTTTGAATATATTTGATTAAGATTGACTTTCCAATAATATATATAATTTAGTATTGCCTCCGACTTTTTATATAGGAATGAATTTACAAGTACTATCGAATAAGAAGTGCCTCGTTACTTATAGACATAATAAAATGGATTGCAGTCTGCTGAGAATCAACTGTTTAAAATGCAAAGAGATAAAGGCGAAAAATCTATTTCTCAATTTGCGATTTTCCTTTTAATTCTGTGAAAGTGTTTCCTTATTTCGTACATTTTTGTAAAAACCTCCAAAATCTTGTTTCATTTAATATTTATCCTATATAATGTCGAACCATCGCACAGTCTCAATTTTCTTGACAAGAAAAAATTTTAAATTTTTCCAAACTTCTGTCTCTTTCTAGTGTTTTTTGAACTTACTACCATGCACTTGGTTAAATCAGGTATAATTCAATGAAAGTTTTTTATTGTACAGCAACGAAGATTTTCATTGATATCGCTTCGCCATTTTTCTTTCTAACTTGCGCATTTTCTTCTCATTCATCTCAGATTGCTCTTGTGGCTGAGCAAAGAACCATGGAGCCAAAATTTGTTTCCAGAGCACCCAGCTTCCCCTCAATGGTACCTGTAGAATTTCCAAAATATATATATAAATAACAAGAGTTCCACATATATGTGGTCTTTTTGTGACATTGAATAAGGAAAGCAATGCAAATGATTTATTGAAGTACCTACCAAAAGCCACAATAACCAGAAGTAGTTCGAAATAAGGGACAAAATTTGCACTCCTGACGTTAATATGATTAAATCTTTGAAATGTCTGTAAACAAAATTATGATACTTTGTTCAATGAACAATAGGATCCAGATAACACTGGACATTCTAAGGATGTCCATTTTAAATTCAATTCCTATCCGCTTATAACAAATATATATTTCATGAATCTGACAGACCTAATTTAGACATTCTATGAACATTCCAATGTCTAGAAGTGAATGTCCAATAGACATACTATGGACGTCTTCATGCTATCTAGGAAGAAAGTAATAACGATGAGAAGAGTACAGTTATAGTAAAAACTTACTCTGCTATACCACCTTCCATGTTCAGATCAACACCTGGATCCAGGAGCTGGCCGGATTCTGAGTACGTGGCGCGAGCCATGTACGACATGAATTGGTAGCTTCCTATATATATAATTGCAGAAAATGCCATTAGACTCTGTAACGATATTATACACAGTTAAGGGGTTTCATAGCTGCAGAGCTATATCGGTATCCATGGATTTGTTCGCGTCGCATGCTTCAATGGGCTCGTTGTAGGAGCTATAGTAGGAATATGTTGAAGCATGTTGGAGCATTCGACGTGAATAAACCTCATCAGACACGGGATTCAACTTACTATCGTCAGTGCGTTGAATTCACTCAACATCATCGTTATAAAGTGCATTCCCATTGCGCCTAAGGCCATATAGATATAAAAACTCAGCGTAGAGACATTCTCTTCCTTTATTTGCTTTGCTCCTTTGGTCAATACCTTAACTTTCTTCGTCTGTACAGGGATACGTTCAAGAATTACGTCCAGTTAATTCTAAGCTATGATTTACGTTACGTGTACTCAGGATTGGGTATCAGGATACATCTTATTGTATCTTTTTTTTTTTAAATAAGACAAAATTTAAAAAATTATTCAATATTTAAATTTTTATTATTTTATAAAAAAGTTTTACTTGTCTTGTACTAAAGCTGTGTTCGCTTTGGACAGTATGTGATATATAAATATTTATTTATATATTAGGGATTTTATTAGAGATTTGGTTATATATATATTTGTTAAAAAAACTTATAAGTTGAGAAGTACGGAATATATAAATCAATTTTATTTTCTCAGTTCTATTAACATTAAAAAAATCTCGTTACAAAGTAAAATGTGAATAAACATATTTATATCTTTATGAAAACTGAATAAAGTCAATCAAAATTATACTCTAGAAATGTCATTTTATTGAATACCGGCATTTAAAATAAAAAAAAACCATCTGTTCATCTTTTTCTTTTTTTTAGAAAGTGTACTCTTTTTACTAATCAATGTATATACTCTTTTCGTGCGAGAATTGGCAACTCTATTCATTACTGAAAAAAAGTAACTTTTTATATGTAATTAGTTAACTTCGTTATTTGTAACGGAAAAAATAACTTATCGATACGTTATAAATTATTTATTACTTTTTTTCGGTAAATAACGCGATCGTATAAGTTTTTCTTTAGAGTGGAAACGTGAAAAGTGAATATTTTTATGTATGAATGTATGTATACATATATACATACATATACACATACCTACAAAAAATTTTCACTTCATGTTTCTGCCCTAGAAAAAGTTACATGATTGATACCATTAAATTAATTACGTTTCGTGCTCTCCTATTGGTAGAGCGTGTAACGTCAATCAATAGTAAAGCATTTTTCAACCCAGGTTGATGCAAACCCGATCGGGCTACGGGTTAACAATTACGATCAATAGTCCGATTCTATTTCAGCCAATTATGATGGACTCGCTACATCGTAATTGGCTAAAGTAGAAACCAGGCAACCATTTTTACATGCGACTTTATAAGAGAAATGCAATTGGATAATTTTCTTTATGCCTATACGTTCATGCGACTATACAAATTTGTGTGGATATACCCTTATGCCGATTCTGCAAGTAGGAAGTTTTAGTCTTAAGCCTATTCTATAATAGGATCGCAAGCTGTAGAGGGTCCTCTGCATAGAAGTCGTAGATGGTCGTAGAGTAGAAAAGTAACCAATCATATCAAATATAAGAAGAATACTCGATTAGAATTGATCAGTTTCCTACGACTTCCATGTAGAGGACCCTTAAGCTGTAAGAAATTAACAAATTATAGTTGATTATTTTTATCATATTCAACTATGATCAACCAATTTTATATGGTTTACGACTTGCGACCTTTTCTAATGCCTGTTCTACAATAACTGTATAAAGTATGTATATATATATATATATGTACATCATATGTGTAGTTTTGCGTTGAATTGTGTAAAGACAAGCATTTTCCACAAAAGCACAGTATGACATAGCAAGAATAATATCCAGGTTATGTAGTATTATATTGTACGTTAATCGCGTACACAGTTCGCAAACAGCTTTAAAGCGATACCAGATAATCAGATGTGAATGTATTTTGTCACTTGATAATAATAGTACACGCAAGAGGTTTCATAATACGAGTAGACTAAACAATCGGAACGTTTCTTATGGAAACGTCGATTAATTAAGAATGAACATTCACTGCGAAAAAAATATGAAATATAAACTCACTGTCATCTTATTTGATCTTCCTATCAAAAGAGTTGGTAATATTCAAGAATTCTGTCTTCCTCACTGACTTTAATGAAATTGGACTCATTCCATGCGTTTTTGTACGACAAAAATTAATTTGACAAAAAAAAAAGCGTCACTCTGCCCCGCAGACCAACATATTATTTGTCGAAGTGATAACAATTCAGGTTAGGAAAAGTGTCACAGCCACAAAATACTGTAAAGCGAGCATGCACTATGGTCACATTTCCACGTAACATGCTCTATAGCTACATGAGTATAAGTTTTTGGTATTTCTCTTTACAATGGTTGTGTTTCATTTAACTGACCAATCGCATTTGTTGTTTAGTAAAATTGACTAGAGGTCCTAAGGGAGCGTTTATATTGGCCATAACCATATGCCGCAATTTTTAAGAATTGACTAATCATAATCAAGATAGTCGGCATGCTTCTGGCTATCGTCCACTTGATGCAAATACTTGGAAGCATTTTTTGATTGATCAATTAGTAAAATTCTTTCTTCCGATTGATCAATCAAACACTTGGAAACATTTGTAGCGTCAAGGATTGGATCGCACTCTCTATCCTGAGGATTTAGTACAGAACCACATTTATTTTCGACGATACGATTATTATCGATAGTGTCAGAAAATGTATGTAGTCACGTAGTTCCCAAACTGAAAATGGATGTACTTCGACGGAGAAAAGGCTGATATGGCCTCTCTCAGGTTTTTCTCTGCTTCCACAATGCGCAAGACGTACCGGAAAAGTGCGCGTAAGCGCGCTGGCGATCAAATCAAAAAAAGGATTTATCTCAGAAAGATAAGAAATTTTGTATGAACTCGTGAACATGGACACACGCGGAAACAGCGTTATGGATCATGAAACATAGCCTTTCTCACTCCTTTGTACTTTGGAACGACAGAAATTATGAATCGCGGCAATGTCGTTACATCTAATCTCGTACGACTTTTTACGAGCCTTTGTCGCTACGGCGACAATATCGGCGATAGTATTGCGTGCCGACGATTGTATTATCGTCTTCGAGGGCGTCAATTTCATCTGCCGCTGACGCGTTGCCGCGGTGAGTATCCTAACCAGTGGACCAATTACAATCTTGCTTCGACTGCACTCTCCTGCAAACCTCGTGCGCAGATCCGCGAACTGCAAACAATGTGGCCTACCTATAAAGAAAAGGAAGGAGAGCAAAAGAACGGTTTTCTCGTAGACGCGCAAGAGATGATACTCATATTAGCGAGGATTGCAATTGTAAGCACGGTTATCACCATCCTGCTTGTCGCGTACTTGATTACACGCTTGACCTGTGCGAATTTCTTTCCCACCATCCTACGAAAAGGTAAGCAAAATGTTAGCAATCGTATTACCAATCATATTAAAGAATCTAAGCGCTAACTGATTAGTTTTCTCTGCTAAATGCAACCAATGTCTATGGATTTCACTCTTATACTTTTAGGCTGTAAGAATTGAGTTTCGCTCAATTCACTTAAGTCTAGTAGGTCCTCCACAATAGCCGTTAGTCATAAATCAGATGTCAAAAGCTAAAAATTGATGATTGTGATTATGGTCAATTTTTAGCTTTTGACTTCTGATTTAGGGAGCGTTTATATTGGCCGTAACTATTCTTATTTTAACTTCTATTCTTATTTTACGTCTAAGGAACGATAATGACAGAATGATGATTACAAGCGCTTAAAACGCGTGAGCATTTAAATCAATCACAGCCATTATAGAAGGCCCGTAAGAGTATATTCACACAACTTGCATAGCCGCATAAACATATGCATAAGCGAATCAACTAATCAGACTCATTCCTTTCCTCCCACTCCATGGAAAAGAAGAATTTTAATTGATTGATTCCCTTATACAGTATGCATTAGGTGTTATGCAAGAATCTATGCTGCGACTATAAGCGGGGAACACAAACGGGGAGCAAAAGACTTGGAATTATTCCCTAATAAATCTCAAAGAATGCAAATTACAAAATACAACATACATTAAAATATATTAATAAAACGTCTTTTTGGTCTAATGAGAATTCGCATTGACTACTATGTGTTCGAAATGAGACGATCAGTAGATTTTTGTTTGCAAAAGAGAATCTTGTTGCAAAGAACAATTCAAGAAAAGCAGTGGCATTTTTCCACAGGTATCGAATTCCTCGGGCCGATTTTCATCAAGTTCGGCCAATGGATCTCCACGCGATGGGATGTCTTTCCGCGGGATGTTTGCAACACGCTTTCGCAACTGCAACGAAACGCGACATCGCATTCATGGCTGTATACGGAGCGCCTACTCGAAGCAACATATGGTCCTTCCTGGCGGAATTTATTCGTGAGGTTTGACGACAAGGAACCAATCGGTTCAGGATGCTGTGCGCAGGTATGCAGCCCGAGATAGGGTAGGCGCGAGAGTAGAGGATAGATTCGAACATTATGTAAAAAGACAGATATACCATTGCGCATATGATATCACGTGTCGTGACGTAACGATCGTAGCGAGCCAATAAGAAATGCCCAGAAGTGCAGGGCGAAGTGGAGCAAATGTACAGCAGTGCAGTGTATATGTATCACTTCGCAGCCATATTGAATCCTGGACGATTTCTGATTGGCTCTTTACTTTAGACGACTGCGCATCCACGGGAATGGTACACCTGTCTTTTTACATCATGGACTCGCATACACTTGCCGCGAGTGTACGAATTGGATATACACTTGCGATGGAACGAATGTTATTTGCGCGACTTTTCATCGTTCAAAATTGATGTTTAGGTGTATAAAGCGTGGATCGATCAAAATGCAACATGGGAGCCTCAGATGTCGCATTTCATGGATAGTAAGTTCAGAAATATCTTTATCACTTCCCTTGCGTACGTGTAACATCGCCGCGGTAGAAATCATACAGGCGATTTCGCGAAAAGTCACTTTTGTTATAGTTTCGTCTAGAATAACGAAGCGTATTCATATTTGATATTTGAGTGTTGATCTGCCTGGATAGATTTACATTAGCATTGTTCGGTTTGTCTCTCGGGAGCTGCTCGCGATCGCTTCGAATGAATCCCGCGTACTTGAATTATAGGATTCACACTATTGCACAATGAAAAAAATGATAGGGCCTTAGTCGTTAAATTATATTTTTCGCTGGTAATTAGCGAATATCCAATGACTATTCATAGTCAATTTTTAAAAGA
The DNA here is from genome assembly GCF_001594115.1 of Trachymyrmex septentrionalis. Classification (NCBI taxonomy): domain Eukaryota; kingdom Metazoa; phylum Arthropoda; class Insecta; order Hymenoptera; family Formicidae; genus Trachymyrmex; species Trachymyrmex septentrionalis. The sequence goes on along the minus strand of NW_017305811.1, from coordinate 323,186 downwards.
GATGTCATATATTTTAATCAAAAAGTCAGTATTGTACGCATTAACATTGTCAGTATACAATTTCAAAAATCCTTTATCTTTAAGTTAAATTTTATTCACAAAATATATTTTATAAGATATATATTACTTATTGTTCGAATAAATGTATTTGAAATAAAATTTTATTTTCACTTTTTTTCATAGTATTATATTAGAGTTTTCCTATTGTCTTTAATTTCACTTTCTTTATTTGGTCGTTTATAAAATGTTTCAATTTCAGATAAAGCTCTCAATGGAAGCGACAAATTAGCATCTGCCAGTCCGCGTACCAGAAATTTGCAAACCATAGCGGTAAAAGTGTTGCATCCTGGAATCGAAAGTCAACTCAAGTACCCTTTTTAAAATATTACGCAAATAATTTTTAGTAGTATTTCCTGCCAAAATTCAATCGCGAATAAAAATTGTATGATAAATGAATGCAAATTCGCGCTGCGAATTAATGTCAGTACGTTGATTGGATATCGCGCATCGCATGTCGTTCATCGCGTCGGAACCATAATTCTTACTGCACACTGGACGACTAGTATTTAAATATATACTAAAGATATTCTATATTATATATAAGATATTCTATATTATACATATTATAAGATATTCTATATTCTACAGGTATCTGTTAAGTAAGGTCGGAGCCGCATTGGGGGTGTAGAATGGGAAACAAAAAAGTCTTATATTATTTTGTAATTTTCGCAATAGTTAACAAGATATTAATTATTAAAAATGGCCGAATATTGGTCTTCTATCAATTTTACAAAAAAACTATAAGAGATAAAAATTGTTTATTTTCTTTTCATAGAACTCCAAGAATTTTTTTCAGTATTTTTTCTCAACTTTTTAGTACTGCATTTTCTTATTTTTATTATCATGAGAAAATACGGTATTAAAAAATTCTGAAAAAATTCTCAGAACTTTATGAGAAGAAAATAAACAATTTTTGTCTTTTACAGTTTTTCTGTAAAGTTCATAGTATTTGAGAAAAAATTATTAAAAACTAATATTCGGCTATTTTTAGTAATTAATATCTTGTTAACTATTGTGAAAATTGCAAAATGGTATAAAACTTTTTTGTTCCCCTTGATCCATTCTACGTCCCCAATGTGGCTCCGACCTTACTTAACAGATATCCTATATACTATACTTGTATATATTCTGTATTGTATATATATTCGCAGAAGGGACATTGCAATAATGCGTGGTTTGTGCAAGTGCGTCACGTACTTCATTCCGAAATTGTATTGGCTTAATCTCACAGATTGCATCGACGAATTCGCACGCATAATGGAAAATCAAGTAATTTATTCATATGACTATATCCTTACATATTCATACTAGATAATCTGAAAAAGATGTAGCCTTAATATTATATTATATATGAAGGTTGTTATACTCACATTGAGAGAAAAAAAATGATTGTAAGTACCATAATTTAACTATAATTTATAATTATTTTGGGGTTAACTATAAATTTATAATTCTTTTAACTATGCACATTATAGCTGCTTCAACACTGAAATATATGATCATTACAACTATGATAGGCATTAAATTTTTCCTCACCACATTTCTTAGTTATTATTACCATTTAAATAGTTATATTAAGAAAATAATCATATTTCATTCACTATAATAACGATTGCATTTATTACTAGAAATGGCTATTTTTATTTATCATTCATATCTTTATATTTTACTATAAATATTAATAGTTAAATATTATAGATTATTATAATTTATAGTATTCCCATATTTGAGAGAACTATACATATAAGGTTATTATTATTAATCTGTAATCTATATGTAATACAAGCCATTAATGACTGTAATAATCAGATAAAAAATAATCAAAAGGAACATATGTATTTCTACTAGAAGCAGAAAATATAAATGAATTTGAAAAGAAGTTTTGAAAAGAAGTTCTGAAATACAGATGCTTCAATTTGAATATATCTTAGATAAAGCTCAGATGTAGATAATAATACATAAAAATACATAAAATGTATCTCCATGCGTGTATTTAAATACATGTAGATACATGTAGATACTACTCAACACTAGTTGAAGTCTGCATAACTTCTATAAGTTCGCGAAACGAAATCAACAAGAAATAGTCGCTTTATTTGTGACGAGAACAAGGGATAATCCAAGCAATAATTTGTTCCTATTGTGCTGGATTTAATCTCCGAATGATCTGTAATTTAAAAACAGCAAAAATGTGATGGCACGCATTTAATTATATTGATTTTTGTAAAGGTTGATATGCGTCTGGAAGCTTCCAATCTCGTGAGATTTTCGGCGAATTTCTCGAAGAGAAATGACATCATATTCCCGTATCCTTACACACATCTGACTCGTCGCAGGATACTCGTTGAGAGTTTCCACGAAGGTGCACCGATATCAGATTATCTGAAATACAACGATGCTATTTTACAGCGGAGACTCGCCAGGATAGGAATCGCGATGGTCCTTCAAATGGTTAATACTAACGATTTTCAATCAGTATAATAAAATATATCAAAATAGAGTGGTTTGTATCAAGCCTTTTAATTATTTATTGTCGTTGTTATAAACATCTACCGATTAAAGAAAGCGAATTAAAATTTTCTTATTTTGAGAAGATTAATGTTAGATTTATTTCAATGAGATCTAATTGCAAAACTTTAAAAGATTAGCCGATTTTTCATAGCGCTTTATTATTGTATAATTTTTGATTGAGTATAATGTGTGAACAACCGTTTGATTGTAGATATTTAAGGATAACTTCATCCATTGTGACTTGCACCCAGGCAATATTCTAGTCGAGAAAACAGTCGTCCCGAAGGCGAGTCTGTTCAACACTTTTTGGCGGGTCATTATCCCCGATTATACGGAGCACGACTCACGCCTGATCATATTGGACTGCGGCCTTGTAGTATCTCTGAATGAACGCTGCCGACAAAATCTTCGAGATGTTTTTTATTTGGTACTAACGAAAAACGTAAGCTCGGGAAATAACGTTCATTTTCTATTAACATGTGCTCTTTGCCTTCTTAATGGGGAACTTAAGCTGGAGAAATACGTTTATTCTTTTTTCTCTTTATTTTTCTTTCCTTAGCAAAATATGCTTTTCTCTGATATTTTAATGAAGAAAATGAACAGAGACAAAACATCCATTTTTATCGAAGCACATCTTTTCAGATGTCTCTAGGGCAAAGGGGTTGTTCAATATTTTATTCAATATAAAATACACGGTAAAATATTTATGATAAAAGCAATCAGCTATATGAACGTAAATTTTTTTCGTAGAGAATGACGATTTAATTTAAACTTAATTGCAATCGCATTTTTTGACACATTTTTTTTTAATTTCTACTCCTCAATATATAGTTTTTGTTTACTTATGTTTTACATGTATATCATTTTATTTCGTTTCAATAATCATTTTTTGCCGTGTGTTTTATATTTCTTAAAGATGAACGATTGACGATTTACATACAAAATTTAACTTTATTTTTAATTTAGAGCGAAATGGCGGCGCAGTATATTCTGGAGCACAGTTCGCACATGACCCCCGACTCAGATGGCTTCAAATGTTCAATTAAAAATATTGTCAAGTCTCATTTTAGCAATCCATTTAATGTTAGTAACAGGTATTCTCTTTGAAGTTCAAGAGATCGTTGAAATGGCGTATCTTTCGCGATCTCTATTTCTAGGATAGTCGCTCGATTGTAAGAAATTTCTTAATTTTTTAACTTTGACCGTATTCATTCATGCGATTTCATCGCTTTTCAGAATTAATTTTCCGATTTTTGTTTTGTTTACGACCGTGCGCGTAAACATTGCGTGAGATATCGTCCGCATTTAAAGGGAATTCTAGTAGTCGTCGCACTTTATCATAAACTCCATTCGACATTAATTGTATCCTTCAAATTGGATTTACGGATTAAAAAATTGTTTTTGCTTTTTAGAATTAAAGTACACACAAAAAAACATCTGAAGTACTGGATTTCACGAGAAAGTACAGAAAATTAAAAAATTCACTTTTAGCTTTTACAGCTACAGCTGTTACTTGAGATTCATATTTACTTGCTATAAGAATTTTATAGTTCATTAAAAATAAGCGATGATCATTACTTATAGGAGCGAAATACTGAAACGTACGAAATGATTTACTCAAAGGAATGAAATATTTATTTACGGAAATACACAACTTATTACTGCGAAATAAATATTTATTTATATCGAAGAAATTCGTTTCAAGAAAATGCATTTTCTTGTTTCTCTCTCCCCAACTCCCATGTTTTTCACTTCTTCTCACACGAGATATATTATATTCAATGAGTTTATTTTTACGTTTTTAATTAATTTAGCAATTAAACCTTTTAATGATACTTGCGCAATTTAACTAATATTTTTAATAATGTAAATCAAGTAATTGAATACGGAGATATGAAGTGATGGTTCGCGGCTCTGCCAAAATTTGATTATAATCTATTGATTTGTTTATTTATTTAAGACGTTTTTTAAAAAGGAGATTGTGGCATCTCCCGATCTGAATTTTAAGACTTTCATCCATCTATGTGCAATATTTTCATTTTTCTTTTGAGAGACAGTTAAATAAAAAAAAGTGTAGAATCTCTGTTCAATAATCATTATAGTTAAAAATTTTATTACTTTTGCCTTAACAAATGAACTTTGTTTGATCTCTGTAACTTTTTTTGGTGTTTGTGATAAAGATCGGTAAAAAAAAAGAATCGTAATCTCCCGGACGTAACAGTATTGTCAATATTATTCATTTATTTTTATTGGTATCTATAACATAATTTATACTTTATACATGTGTATTATGATTTCCATATACGTTTTAATTTGATTGCTAAATATTAATTAGATACTGATGCATTACAATATTAATTTTAACCATATTTTTTTTGTTTCTTTTTTTCCGTGCGTTTTCGGATATGTGCAGGTAAGCGTAAGTACCGTTGTGTCGCAATTATTCTCCGCGATGATTCATCACCGAGTCAAGCAAGACGGATCCTTCAGCAGCGTAATTCTTAGTATGCTGGTGATCGAGAACCTCGGTCGGTGCCTGGATCCTAAAATCGATATTTTCACGGAGATGCTGCCCTATGTCCTTAGAAGCGTTATATAACAAGTGAAGATGAAACTCTAAACAAAAGTTAATTATATATTCAAAATAATTACTGGAGTATTATTTTATTTGTACCTTTCTCATACAATAAACAATTTAAGTAAAAGATACAGGATTCTCAAAAAAATTATTAATAATTTAATAATCTAAGAGTTCATTATCGTTTTTTGATAGGATGTTCATATAATCATTTTTTTTTTAAGATGGCCCGAAGTTGAGTTAAAACGAATTATGAATAAACGATTGAATTATTAAATAACTACTTGTATGTACGTATAAATAAACTTGTATGTATGTATAAATTCTGTACGTGAAAAATGCTTTAAGTATTTATTAAGATTTATATTCAATCAAAAATATAGTTTTTCAATTTTAATCATAATAAGCGACACTTTTTTAGTGCGTACTGTTGAGAAGACATTTGTCCAAGAATCCGCATTTTTATTTTTTTATTAAAATCTCCTGTAAAACTGAGTGTTTGTATTGATACTTGACTAACTTTTAGTTCAAATTCTAAGGAATAGCTTAAACATTTTACTGTTCAAACTCGGATTCTTGTATTAATTATATAGCATAAAAAAAAAGTGCGTACTCTTTGTCATCTTATCCTAATCGTAAGTTTATAACAACATCTCATTTTTTCTACATCAAAGAAATTACATTGTCATATAACGTGTTAATTTATTTGTCGGACATATATTCATTTTTATAATTAGAAAAAATATATTCTGTGTGTGTGTGTGTGTGTGTGTGTATGTGTGTGTATAATACATGTTACACATTTATTAATCGAGTATGTTTCGTATACTTCATATAAATATGTTCTCTACTAAAAGGAAAACTCCCTTAATGATCGTGACATTTTCCTTAATTATATATATAAGTGTCGCGCGCGATAGAGAAATTTAATTATTTTTATCTTATCCGAGTACGCATTATTCGGTGTGGTAATGGCGTATACCTATAAACGATATTAGTTTTACGTATTTTGGTTTAATAACTATGAGACAGTGTAGTAAGCGAGAATAACAATATTTTTGTTTAATCTTTCGAGGTGTATCTTATGATAACATTATCAACAATCTCGAGTTATTTATCGAAATCAGTTCTTAGTTTAGTAACAGCATTAAACTTCATATTCAACTTCATAAAAAAACGTTCTAATATGGTTTATTAATTCTAACACAATTGTTAAATATATCTGGATAGTCCTCGATTTTAAATTCTCAGCGAGGGATGCAATTCTTTTCTTCATCAATGAGAATTATCCTTTGACCACAACTTTGACGTTTTTCGGCAAGTTTGTTGTAGAACCTTTGTTGACACTGGCGGCTGTAGGCCTCATAAAACTATGACCCTTTAAGCCGATTCGTGGCTGCATTAATCTGCTCTTCGTTGCGTATGTCTTATCACCGGAAGACAGTCGATTTCCTAAGATTGATTGCTGACCTATGCTGCTTCCACTGCTGCTGCTACGTGAGGCGATCGGCCGGCCTCTTGTGACTTTTGGCATGCCAGGCACCACCTACCGATTAACAATAAAAATCAAAAATCTCGAATAAAACATTTTAAATTTGCTTTCCAAAAAAAAAGCCTAGAATTATGTCATTTTTTTCCGTATATCAATTAATTCTTTGGCTATATCTGAGCTGAATACGGAATTGTACAGTAATAGACAGAATGGTTACAAAAATAACCTAGTCTTTGAACCCTATTGATGATGACACGGAGCAAAAGTAGGCGCGGTTTGGCTGAACTATATTAGGCCTGTTCTTTTTGGCTGAACTTTTGTATCAGGTCATCTTTCCTCCAGAGAAAAGGAAGAAAGATGAACTGGTGCAAAAGTTCAACTAAAAAGAACAAGCTTCTTGTATCTTTTAAGATTTGAATATATACAATACAAAATCCTCTTTTTATTTAGAAAGTATATTTATAAATAACTAAATATTATAAGTAAATATTATAATATTTGAATTATATCAACCTGGGATTCTTTTTGGACGCTCTTCGTTGCTGGTCCAATGTTGCGGCTGCTGTTGCTGCTTCTACTGGCGGGTATCTTGCTGGTGCTCATCTGACGAAGACTTGATCGTCTCTTATCAACCGCGTCCTTCGACGGCAATGGTCTGCTCAACGAACTGTTTTTCCTCAGATCATTAGTCAGCGCTCGGATAGCCGAAGTATAGTTCTGCAGATGCACGCGATTCGCGGCCAAATTCTTCACCGTATTAACGGATGTCGCGCTGTTCAGCGAGCTCCGCGAACTGCGTAGACTACTTCTCGAACTGGAACGTTGCACTTCGCTTTTTGAAACTCCTGTATCGTTCAACGGTACCACATTCGAGGTTCTTTTCAGAGACTCGATTTTTCTCAAAGCAGAGGATTCGTGCTTCGCACTTGCGGTGCGCTTTGGCAAGAAGTTGGACTTATTCGATGCATTCCTCGCGATCGTTTTCTCGTTGAACGTCTTACCGGAAGCCGGCAATTTGTCGGATGATTCCCGGCCGTCTAGATTGTCGTCGTTCACCACAGTGATGATGCTACGTCGACGATTTTCGCTGCCGTAGCCGCCCAGTTCAGCTGGTGAGGATCGCATCAAGTCATGCGTGTCCGTCTCATAATTGCCGGAAGACGTCTCCTGGCTCAAGGTTTCCGACACGAGGCTTTGCGTCTCTTCAAAGCCTTCGTCATTTAACTCCTGATCTCTGCTCTTACCAGACAACGGCGATGTTGTCACACTTACATCAGGGACGAATCGGTTGCGGAATACAGAGTTCTGTCGAACCGCTGTCTGATCGCACGGATCGTCCATAGTCCGGACATTTTCGAATTCTCTCGTGCCCCCAGTGGACTTCAGATCCGCACACTTCTCTTCTTCTACGATCTCAAGCATATCGTCCTTTCGATCGCGCAACGAGGGGTTTCCGTTTCGCGAAAAACCATTGATGACTTCCTGATTTTGATTCACTTGACTAGGTGGATTGCTGGACAAACGGACCGCTTCCTTCACCTGGCTTGGATCGATCATGCTCCGATGACGTTCGCGGCTTGTCACTGCTCGCTCGGTAATCACTGTGACAGGCTCGCGCGATCGCGATTCTTGCATTACCGGACTCAACACGGTGTTAGTCACCGCTAACACTGGCAGTGGTTGACTGACGGGAAGTCGCGAATTTCTGTGACCCATCGTCGATGTTGCTGTCGTCGGCACTGAATGCGACAGACACTGAAGATCCTCGTTAGAACGCGCGATCTCCATTAGAGCCGTATCGCGTCGTTTTAATTTATCTTGCCAGATACGCAACATGGCGTCTGCGTCCTCGTGGAGGATCTCTTCATCTGCCTGGGTGAGGGTATTAGGTTGCTGCACCGTCGATTTCTCGTCGTGAACCATTTCGAGACTCGATGCATTTGATTTATCTTTGTTCCCCGTGAGATCTAGGGTCTTCCTGTACCTGCGAGTTCGTCGCGTCGCCGAATATCTATCGAAGTTACCTAAGAACCGAGATATATTACTTTATCAATTGAAATTCATTTATTCTGAACTTTTGAAATTGCGAAATATATGTATGTTAAGATTTCAAAGACTCTGATTAAATATTTTGTATATCACGTAATGGCCTTGAAAATCCTCAATTTTGTAAGCATTTGTGCGTGCTTCTTCATTCAAAATTCTCTCTCTCTCTCTCTCTCTCTCTCTCTCTCTCTCTCTCTACCATTCTTCTTCTCCTTCTTCTTCTTTTATTAAAATAATTAAGTTTTCTCGCCGTTATTGCAGAAGATGAGCATCATTGACTTTTATGCAGTACAACAAGCAATCGTAAAACTCTCTCTTTACATTTTGAAATGTCTGAGAAGGAATGTCTCTGCAAGTTACAATTATCCTATTTTGAAATTTCTCGATTGTATCTGAAAACGTATTGAAAATTACTGGATAATTTTTGTTTAAATAATTGAGTACGTCACGGTGGTAGTCTGCAGAACATTCATCCTACTGAAAATGAATGTTATATTATGTATATCGAATTCCAATTAGCTATCCTATCAACAGCATTTTTAACAACTTGGGTTATTAAAGGACCACATCTCGCAGCTTTTTATTTAATTGGATTTAATTGGATTCATCTAGATTCAATTAGATTTGAAAAACTGTATTTCTTATTAAAAATTTCGAATTGAGCAATATTCAAAAATGCATAGAAAAAGCTAATATCATTTTCAATTTAAAGACATAGAAATGTACTTCATGCAATTCTTATAAATGTATAAAAATGCATTTGGATTGAATGATTCATTTTAACGTTATCGAATGCGTGTTTTTGAAAATTTGAATCCATTTCAATCTATGTTAATTCATTCTCGTTTACTGGATAATCTTCGTTATCGTCAAAAAAGAAAAGTGATGATATTTGTGCAAATAATACAGAAATTAAATCCTCATTCTCTATTTTACCGCGCTTACTTAGAAAGAGGAAAGGAGACGACTTTGTTTGACGTCACATGAGCGCGTTTACAGCGCATAAGAGACGGTTTAAAAAAATGCTTTATAGCGTTAAGCGCTTATAATGTATGTGAGCATGCAAAAGAAACGCATACTATGTTACGTGTCGTGAACTATATTCTGAATACGCACTATCATTATAAGCACATTATGAATACAGGCCTTTGTTTATATATCTTTTATATATTTTCGATTTGTATTTACCGGTACCAAGATCCGTGCCAATCCATTTCGATATTGCAGTCTTTGTTTCTCGACCCTGGATTGAGCTATTGCAACGTTCTCTCTTGCAGGGTTCTTTTTCCACGGGTTTTACATCTTTCGAAGGACTGAACAAGCGTCTAATTGCCGGTGGTGTCTCGATATTATCTGAATCGATCTCAATCTTATCGTTGATTCTTTCCTTATCCGCGGATTTTCTACCAAGCCTGAAAAATCGCCGGGTTGCAGGCGCTTGCGTTCCAGTGTACGGTTGCCGAAGATAGATCGTCAATTCATCTTGGATATCTAAATTTATTACGTCACTGATCTTGTTCTTCTTCCTGTCTTCTTCTGTAATCGCCTGTGAATGTAATGTGAGATCATCATTTAATTTTCTAATTTTTTAAAGTTGAAAGTTTAATACATATTGAAAAACGTTTGATTATTTTTTGTCATATTTAGAAAAGTTGTATTATCATTCTCTTGCTTATGAATTATTATTGATAAAAATTGATAAAAAAATATAAACTTAATGACAAGTTTGATTGATAAGTTAATAAGTAAGATTGATAATAATAGTAACATTAGTAACAAAAGATTTTATAGTTTTTGAATTTTAAAAAATTGAATAATACAAATGGAAGAAAAAAACATATTATTATTATGTGACTTTTCAAATTACATAATTTTAAAAAATCACGTACTGAACAATTCGTTGTGATTTACTTATCTTAATTGTATGATTTCGTTATATAACTTTGTGATATGATTTTTTTCAGCAGTAGAGTTCACACAATTTGCAACCATTTCAGATATCTTATGAATGTAAGGCGTTACAAAATATCTCTTACGATCGTCATGAGTTAACATATTATATTGTCATTATTTTTGCAATTGTGCTGATCCAAGTTTTCGTCAAAAAGTTTTTTTAATCTAAAATATTTTCTTAAAATATTTTCTTAAAAATCAGTTGTAAGGAGTATTTATGTATTCTTCATGAACAATTTAATATACTAATTCAAAGTATTCGTCGTGAAAAACTAGTATTAATTACAGATGATTTTTAAGTTTAGAATAAAGTAGTTTTGTGATTAATTGTTTACCCTAAAGTAACCTTTTTTACTGTTTGCGTAGCAAAATGGACCTAGATATTTAAAATTAAAATTGATAAATTGTAAAATTAAGATTGATAAGTAGAATTGATAAGTATAATAGATTAACAATTACCTGTAAAGTGCTCGGTACGAGTGCATTTTCCGTACTGAGTCTTGATCTGTTTTTACGAGGATCAATCTCTTCCGTACTACTTGATAAGTTCAAGCTCGACTTCCGCCAGGGAGACTTATCCTGGGACGATATTTGAACTTCTGCAATGAAGATATTTGCTTATCAATCGTGTCAATTGTCATGAATTTTTTCAGAAAAATTTTCTTAAGCTAAATAATAAATAAATAATAAAGATAATGGAAGACAATACAGGAATCAATGCGCAAATTACAATGTGCAATGAAAATATTCATTCAATGACATGAAAATTAAGTCACAATATTTTGTTTAACATACATTTTAATTCTATTTGTAAATTTTTCATGAGCCGTATAGTCACAAAAGTTACAACACTTTTTTTTCGATGGATTTCGAAATACAGCTTGCTTACCGAGCGATTGATTCTTACTTATGGATTTAATCATTTATGTTCAACCGCTCTACGAGTAAAGCTGAGTTCCAACATCCATCGAAAAGAAGTGTTGCAACCTTGACCAGCTGTACATTCCATCTCTCGCCCCTCCTAAAAGTAGCCATATATCCTATCTCTATACAGCAAAAATGCAAAGATTTCGAAAAGTTCTTTTTTCAACACGAAAAACAAGTATTCCGAATTTCTAATATTTTTTTCATAGTAATATACAGTACAAAATTTTTACTAGTATAGTTTATCTACCGTATTTAAACATAGTAAATAATACTTAATAAAGTTTTTGTTAGGTGTGGCATATATACCGGATTTACCTTATAATTTTTCAGAATTTCTTTATAAATTTTGAAATATTTTTTTATAATTTCTATATAATTTTATAACCTTTTAAATTTCTTATACTTTTTATACGAATTGAAGCATGTTTACTTCGATTTATCAGGATTATCATTTTAATTTGTTTGCAATTATTATATTATATATATCATTTATATATATATATATATCAATAATCAACGTTATAAAATTATAATAAATTTTTAATTTGCAGTCACCTTCAATTGCTTCCATTGTGCGCATTACGTCTGTTTTTTCGACGGATGGTCGCCAGTCGTACACTTTGGAAGAACTTCTTTCTTCGAGCATTATTTGATCTTCCCCTGAGGTGCTCATTGGGAAGTTCTTGCCTTCGCTTTCTATAATCGCATACGTCAAATGTTAAAAATCTTGACATTAAAAAAGTTATTTCGATACTTACGAAAAATAAACTTGCTCACCCGAGTCTTCAAAGGATCGTCGGTTCGCTTGATGCAATTGTTTCGTTTTTCTCTGAAGTTGTTCGTCCGCACGATCCTCCTTCTCATTCTCTGACAGCCACTCCTCGATTTTTTGTCGCCAGGCTTTCCTGATTTCCATAAAAGATAAATTAATTGACTTTTGCAAAGAGTTTCTTTTCTATTAAATTTTTATTTTTTTCGTAATTATCCAGAAGACGTTCCTCACCTTCAATTTCAATGAAATTATACTCATTCGCATTTTTGCACGAAACGAAAGAATCTGGCATTAAAATCTTGTGCTCAGTCCCTCGAAGCGATATATTAATCGATCATTTCTTTTTTAAGTTGTTAAAGTTAACTATTGTTAAGTTAGGAAATCATATCGAATATGCCATAAAGAAAATTACTCTCATTTATTTTATAAACACAAATTAGTATATAGTATAATTAGTAAATAAAAAATGGAAGACCTTTGCGCTCTATTTTGGTATATCTAGGGATGTGATCGAATTGCCACTATGAATGCTTCGAAGCATTTGATTAACCAATCAAAAGAAAGAATTTTACTAATTGACCAATCAAAAAATGCTTTTGTAGCGGCAACTCAACCGCATCTTAAAAGTGTGAAGGGTGTGCTTCGCACAATAAAAGGAATAAAGAACAGAAAATAAGAATTTCAATCTATCAGAAATCATGTATTGTGGAATATACAGTTTCTGATAGTTTAGTCCGCTCTATCTGTGCACAAAATATTTGGTGGTTATTCTGGTACACTCTGTATAAGTGCTGCGTACTCTGTTGGCAGTAATCATTACACGGACTAATATCCCTAATAATAATCTCAATGATGTAATATCTACCGTGTGATTCTCCAGTAGTAATTATTACACGAGCAGTAATATCCTCAGTAATAACCACACACTCGACAGTCTGTCTTTTCAATAAGGGTACATTTTTTCTTTTACTCTTTCGTAGATTTCCCCTTTATTACGAATACGTAATCATTCAGATATAAGAGCGCAGTTCAAAGACTATTGAATTGATACAAATTATATCGTCGTCAACTTACCCAGTTGACTTCGCTTCCTCTTCTTGCAAGAATGGTTTACTTTCCGCAAGAGGAGCCGGTGAGCTCGGTCGTTCCCGATCTCCTGAAAAATCGGCGTTTAGCAGGTCCCCTCTTCGCGATTGCCCTCGAGCTCTTCGCGCCCACGATCGATCTTTAATATTTTTCAAAGAAAATTTAGTTTCGTTTTACAATAACAGCTGTAGCGTTGGCATATTAAGTATTATTAAATACCTAAACTTCCCCATGATTTTCTCTCTCGCGTATTATCCTGTCCAGACGTTCGTAAGAAATCCATCAGATTTCCATCATCATCCTCGCAGGGTATTCTACTTCTGCGCCGACGAAGCGTGCCATTAGGCGTGATATCTGTCAAATATGATAAAATAAAATATTATGATAATATATCGCGATTACAATTTTATTATTAGTTGCGAGTAACTCAATAATAGGGTAAATATTGACAATAGGGGATTCCGCTTCAATAACCATGATCCTAACATATACTCGTATATTATATTATTAAAGACACTCTCCTGAACACTATTCCAAAGATATTAGTCGCTTGTTTTCCATTAAAATATTATTAACAAAAAAGTTGACAATATAAATGTTTTTAATATCTTATAGGACCGTACATGATGACACAAACTATATAATGTCTTAAACGGTCTAGTTAGATCTTAAATGCTTGTATGATTCTGTAAGAATTTATATACTACGTATGTAGTCCTTTGAAACGCGTGTCGAAATGATTTTTCGGTCTTAAAACACTAACTTTACTATTGCAGTAATATCACGAGTTAAATTGACTATCGATTTAATGCTTTTTCGCATCTTAGAACAATCTTAATAATGCTGAGTGACATATAAAAATCTGTAAATAATTAATCCTTATTGCAAAAAATATTATCTCAGCCAAACTCGGATTTCTTGTATTCCATGCGAGCGTTCTAAGCCTTTAAACTATCGAAGTCTCGAGCGAGACTAAAAATTGATGAATATCAAACCAATTGTAGGTTGCTATCATATGGCCAGATACAATGAGTAGTATTCATTTAATGATCTTTAGACGTGAATATCTCCTAAAGTATTACAAAACTTGCAAAATGATAAAGAATTTTTCGGCTCAGTTCAGTCCGTTCTACCTGCTCACGAAAGGCGATTTTGTAAGTCGGGGACATCCTGTACGAAGGAAGTCCTCCGGAGGAGCACATTATTAATGCGCTCCTCACCCTGATTAAGTGAACCGCAAAAAATGTTGATATTATGCAATGAATCACGACGATAACCTTTAAATCCTCTTTTGTGAGTAACCTTGTAGTAAATAATGGGCGACGGCTAAAATCTGTGGAATGTTATTCAGGAGAGTATCCTTGTCAATGTATGTCAAGGTCATTGGACCTAGAATTTCCTATTGTCAACATCGAAAAAGTAACGTTTTGGACTGTTCAATAAAAATTTAATTTAGCAGCTTTTTTCAACAAGTTGCATACCTGGTGAGTACGTGTCTTCTTTGATAGACTGATGATCAGAACCGCCGGGGCACGAGCCTAAACGCCGTCGAATGTTCGGTGATCCAATAACTGACACGTCC
Source organism: Trachymyrmex septentrionalis (assembly GCF_001594115.1). Lineage (NCBI taxonomy): Eukaryota > Metazoa > Arthropoda > Insecta > Hymenoptera > Formicidae > Trachymyrmex > Trachymyrmex septentrionalis. The sequence goes on along the minus strand of NW_017305811.1, from coordinate 308,179 downwards.
TCATCTGAGACGTCAACCGCCATAATACCGCAATTTCTTCTCATCTACAAACATTGTTGAAAACTTTTACCTTGATTTTCTTATATCGGTCGAATTTAAGATAAAAAAAACATTCAATTATGTCACCCAGTACGTTTTTATTATACTAAACAGATGTAGTAATGAAAGTGAACTGAGTTCGTAGAATCTTATATGCGGTCTAATATAGAATTATCTGTATATTAATCAAAGGAGGGTATTAAAAAAGTGTCGATTTTAACTTCCAAAATACATTTGAATAAAAAACCTTAAAAAATCATTGTTTGTATCTTCAGAGAATAATCATTTGTCCGAGAAATGGTTCATTTTTCCAGGTTTGTTCAGGTGCTTAGGGATAAAAATCGACACTTTTTCACACTCTCCTTTTATAATTCATAAAAGACACTATTATATTTTTATGTCCCGAAATATTTATTCCAACTTTATTTAGTGTAATTATTTTTTCAAGTATGTTAGATTACAAGTGCTAAGTAAATGGTAAATAAATAACAAATTTTACCTTGGCCTCGCTGCGGCTATAATTTCTTTGAGGCAAACCGGTGTGAAGATCGAAAAGCCCATGATCCATCAAGTTAGATTCAGATTCCGAGACTGGCATCTCCGCTTGATTGTTCACTGCGTATTTAATGAATACAAATCTTAAGGCAACTACAAACTTATATATCATATCATTGTTACGTCAATTCAATAATATGATATGAGACAATTTAACATAATAATATTATATGGTGCAACAGTTTGACATTTAAATTATACAGGGCAACGCAATTTATTTTTTTCTTGTATAATTTCACAGACTATATGTATTTCGGCCGTAACGTTATTATCCTCCAACAATGACAACTGGAAAATCATTACTATACTCATATAGCACCGAAATATTGCATAAATCTTGCATTAAAACATTGTAATATTGCATGAAAGTATCTGCATGTTACTGCAAGCTTGCGGCAACGTTAAAATGTCCTTCAGAAATATTACAATGCTTACATTGTAAAATAAAAAATTATTTTGAATTGAACAATATGTAATTTATAAAGGTTTTTTAATTTATGTACATATAAAATTGTATATATTGGCATTATTTTTGTAATTATATTAATTATCTCACTTTTTTCGGAATTTTGTTCATTATATACTTTTAAAGTTTATCTATTAAATTTAAAGTATTCTGTATATACAAGATCAGTAACTATTATCACCTGAAACAAAACTATATTATAATATGCAACTCTGTAATCGCATTTACATAAAGAAGAAATGCGCTCTCTTAAAGAAATTCGTGCTTTATCTACTTTTAGACTTCGACATATATAGAACTTTCGGTTTATGAAAAAACAATCGATGCTTAAAAATTAAAATCGAAATGTGAAAATTGCATTAGTTTTTGTAAAAATATAATATAGCATCACTCTGATTTTTATAAAGATACACACACTTACGCAGTCGTTTTCTCGCCAGCAATTGCTCTTCGCGCTGTTTACGACGGGCCAGGACTTGCTCCTCTTGGATACGCCGTCTTTCATTTTCCGTGATCGCCTGGTTGAACTTCTGGTAGAACTGATGGAATATCCTGAAGCACTCTTCAATTTTAAATGTGTTCGTGTCCTCGCAGAAAAATTCCGCGAGCGATCGTCTCACACCCTCGAGCTCCTCCATATCTCTCTTCAACTGCGCCATTTCTCGCTCGGCCATCTGTAAATTTCAAGCAAGAGTTTCGTTCACTTACTGTACTTTCTAAAAAATGTTATCTCATTGTATAATATTTGTTATATTAAACGTTATATTCGTTACTTGAAGAAATTGTGCCATCTGTTCCTGTATGTCGTTTTCGGTCGAAGAGAACTGGATCTGACTCTTGATCTTTATTATCTTCGTATCCAAGCTATTAAATTCGTTAGTCAGTTGTTCAATCGTCGTCCTTATAAAAAAAAATCTACTGTGAAAATATTTCTTCCACTATTATTATAATACAAATAATAATAATCCTTACTTTGTCGCTGCTTCAAGGGCAGTTATATTCTTCGCAAAGCTTAATAAATTCTTTCGCTTTCTCTCGGCTTGCTAAAATATAAGTAAGTTTAATTAAGAGAATACACGATTTCCTGAATTTTTAAACAGTATACAATATGTATTCTATTTTACTTAAATAAAAACTCTTATAATTAAATAATCAATGTTTTACCAACGCTACATAGTGTATCAGATTCATTCCTGGCTTATTCGCACGAATTTCCGTTAGCTTCTGCAAAGAGGAGAGCTTCACACCCGCCGCATTGCCAGCATAGCCGCCCTATAAAAATGACAAATGACTTTCACTTACTGCTCATACTGACACTATCCAGAATTTAACCGGTCGATGATAAATACGTACTGAGTTGAGAAAATTACCAGCAACCAGAACCATGTACAGCACCTCCTGCAGAAGCTTGTTCGTCATGAGATCCTCACCGGCAAGTATCATTGAGTTGATACTTAGCTCCAAGTAGCTCATATTCGCAGCAAATTCTTCCTTCAGCAGCATACACTCGATGCGTAATTTATAACTAACATATCGATAGTATCATTTCGATAGTATTATTTCAATCTTAATAATAGGAAAAACATTAATTTTTCTTTTTAAATATATACAACGAATTACTTTGGCACTTGAATAAGCTGCAGAAAGAACTTCTCAGCGTTACCAAGCTTTGATTTGTCGCCGTCGAAGCTCTTGAGCATCTCAAGTTCGTCTACTTCCGGCAATATTTTCAACAGACCACGTAGCTTCTCTGCACCGATATCATCGTGACCTCCTTCCTTGATCAGTTGGATTATATTTTCGTTCGAACTGAATAAAGAATGAACGAATAATAACATTCAACAAATAAAAACAATTGTTTGCATGTACCAAATAAAGTAATTATTAGGCCTTTTGTTCACTGAATATAAAAATATTAGTAAAAATCCTATAACACGTACAACTTTTCTACTATTAAAATATTTTTCAAACTTTATTTATAATAGAAGTATCTGTTTTATTTTTTTTTATTTTTACATCGCAAAGTGGTTTAAAGTTTTCCTCTTCTTTCAACCATGTGAGGAAAAATACATCATATACAACACAGGCATAACAAATTTAACTCAAATTCTGATTTCCAATTTGACAATTGAAATGTGGGCTATAGATTTTTTCAAAAAGTTTTCGTAAGCGATCTTAATTTGTGATTTCATAATAACACTTTCATAATAACTGCCATATGCATAATAAAATTTATTCACATTTATTGTATGTAAGAGAGATCTACGAAAAAAATTCACTATATTTAGATTTTGTTAAAATAAGTATAAAAGTTTACGTTAGGAGAGCCAATGACCTTGACTTTAACATATGTTGTCATGACTTTGAATGATTTCCAAGGTTTCAGCCATTGCTCGTTAAAAAATTATTAATAAAATAAATTTAAGAAATAATTTTCTTCTATAAAACATAAATTCTCCGTTTTTAAATAAATTTTTTGCTTCAGAAAAAAAATGTCTTTGAAAACATTATTTTTTAACATAAATTTTGCTTTTAAAGCAGAGAATTTGTTTTTAAAGCAAAAAATTTATGATTTTGTAACGACTTTACGCGAAACGTAACGAGGTCCATCTCACATCCCTTTCCTGCCTAGGGACGTACGCAAAGCAAAGTCTATCTCACTTCCTCCCCGCCTCCCTACCTCCTCCCTGCTTAGGGGCGCGCGAAGCGAAGCCCACACCTGCTTAAAGGCATACGACCTTCTAGACAGAGAGGGTGTAATGCAGATTGCAGATCTCTAAGGAGGAGAGAAAGTGAAGTAGACCTTGCTTCGCATGGAAAGCAATGGCTAAAACCTGCTGACGTGCTACAATGTTTTGAGTATCAGACACGAAAAAGAGAGGAACACAAAATATAGGTTTTACTAATGTTACCGAAATCTCGTTGACCAGTATGAAATAATAAACTGTAATACTTTTTAATGCTTCTATCAATTTTTAATAATCATTTTCTTATGCAGAACATTTGTTAATATTTTTGTCATCCAAAGTTGCGTTCAAAAATGTTATCAGCATTATTTGTGTCATTTTATCCTTATTTTATGTTTAATGAACGATAAAGATAGAATGATACGAATAATTCTTTCATAGCGCTCTACTGAAAAAAATCATCAATGTCATAATGTTATATGATGAAATCATGTAATTAAAACATGTTTTAATTTCATGATTTTATCATGCAATTATGTAACGTGATTTTTTCAGGGCATCTCTTATTATCATACCTTCTAAATTGTTTCAGGAAAATGCTAACGTTCAAGCTCCTCTTTCCGTCGAGTAACGCGATCTAAATTAAAAGAAAAAAAAACAATTAAAAGTACAACATATAGTATGTATAAGATTCGTTATTCTCTTTACTGCAAAGCAAAATAACATTAAAGAAGAATAACCTCCGTCGGTTCACGACGACGTCGTTCAATATCGACTCCGGTGCCGTACGAGGTCGAGTAACTCGCTGGTAGTACCATTGGTGGCACTTGTTGACAGAATAAACCTTCCATCTCAGCCCAGTCTAGATCTGACATTGTGGAATTTTGGTAGTCGTTCGCGACGAGGGACCAAATATTCCTTTTGCCAATCACCTACGATCAATATTTGCTGTTATCTAAAAAAATTATCTAAGTAGTTATTTACATGAAAAATATGTATTATCTCCATCTTTAATTTAGATAAAAGAAATATTATATCTTTTTCAAATTATCTTAATATGTAGCATGTATCTCCCAGTATAAGATTTAAAAACTTTTTTATAAGCGGGATGTTTTATATTTAATGTTCTCAGATCAGGATTCGTAATTCTGTCCAGGATTCATAATTCTGAACATTGACTTGATGTGTGTTATCACCATTACCTTTTTTTATCCATCATTTAAAAAAGGAAATACTTTTAATACTGAAATACTTTTATATTTAAAAGCTAAATCTAAAGAATTACAATATTCTTTTACTAATTATATTAGTGATTGCGACAAATATTACTACAGCTTCAGTAGTTGAATTGGGAGTATGCCTACACACAGAATTCGAGAAATCCGAGTTCGAATCACGGTTGAATATTCTTCGCAATAAGTTATTAATAATTTTTAAGATGCTTATTAGTAATAAATTATTAAAAAGTATCCTTCTATTGTATAAGATGCTTATTAGCATCAATATTATGAAATTGTTTGTCAATTTAACAACATTAATGCTAATATATGATGTTATTATTCTAATTCTAATCTGTAGACACGATAGTGTCTCGGCGCTTATATTATATCTATAGTTTAATACTTTTGTGATACTATATTAAAATTAAAGGAATAGTGCCCGCGTGCCTCTTTATCATTACATTTGCTATATGCACGTTTCTGAGATTCTTTTGCTGCGCTCCTTAGTTACGAACGTCCGACATCTCATTCCTAACATGCAAGCGACAAGAGTGGGCGTGAATCGCGAAATCTGGCCGAAAGTTACAAATAAATTCCAGCAATAATCTATCAGTAATATTTCCGTAATATTATATTGTAATATACATATATTATTTCTGGTAATTATGCAATATTACTGTGGTATTACTGTCATTATGTGCTATGTGGATTATTTAAATCCTCGACAACTCTCTTCTTAAATACCTTATGATTAGGTATCTTATTCCAGTTAATAGTCTTCATCTTCGTTTTAGGGGTGGGTATTTCTTGTTGCGGCAGCAATCTGGCGTGATTACTGGGCAACTCAGGAGTAGGTGCGCGTGTAACAGGAGACACGTGTAGGGGTGGCGGCATCATTGTCTCCATCGATGCATCAGACGTAGCGACATTCACAAAAAGCAGCGGCGGAGGTGGCGGCGGCAGGACAAAATTGCTACCGCTCGGCAAAGTTGATGGACTTGGCATCATCGGGATCGGAGGTGGCGGTGGTGGTGGTAAGGGTGCTGTTGAATTGTTACTTGTCGACAGCGATGTTTTTCGCGACGTTCCGCACATCTGATCGGGACCGCGACAGTGACAGCATAAATTCATCTGTTCGAATTTCGCAAATATCAACAAAGGACAAAATAATGCCAAAATTCAGCAAATATCTGTAATTATTCTGTAGTCAATCATACGAAAACAAAGATATTTTATGTGATAAGAAGTATATTTTTATAAAGCATGAACTCGAAAAAATCCGTACACAGAGAAATGAGATAGTTTTATCGACTCTGACTTATATAGGAGAATTATGTATAATCATTCTTGTATATAATCGCACTAATAATAATGCCTAAAGTAATCAGAAGAACATTGCGTAAGTTACAATCTCTATTTTGTGAAATAATTTTGCGAATTTCTTTTTTCTTTTTTTCGAAAAACATAAAAGAAAAAATGCGGACATTTACTTGAAGACTAGGCGACCTCAATAACTTGGTGGCGTCCTCGCGACTCTCCAGCAACGTGGCTCGATGCACTAAGGTTTCTGCGATATCCCATGCCAGATCACTGGCAGCGTCTTTCGGATCTAATCGCAGCAGATGCTGCAAGACACTCAAAAAGGGTATCTCTTGTGGAGTGTCTGCGACCTATAAGTGTGCTGTATTTTATTAGACATCTCTTACGCGCAGCGCTCGACGTGCTTGTCTCAATTAGAAAGCTTTAAATAGCTTTTATTAACTTTTACAATATAGCTTTCACATACTCGTACTTAAATGACAAGAAAATTTAAGACTCCATATGAATTTAAGCTGGACTCGATATAACATAAAATATCGTTATAGCAGCTTCAATATGGAATTATACTCGATATAAATTTCTTATATACTTTATTATTCTTTAATTGAAAGTATTTTACACTTATCTTATTCAATTCAAGTTATGCGTATTACATCAATATTTTGTCTTAGTAGTTATTACGTCGTTAAATATGTAACTTTAAATTTTTGACGCCTAAATTTAATATATGAAATAGAACTGTTTCCTTTTCTGTGAAAGGAAAGCTGGAGTTTGTCTACGCAAATGTTGTAAACAATATCATATACTACTGAAACAAAATGTAATAAATCAATTTTAAAATACATACTTTATATAATAATTATATTTTTTTATTTATTTTAAAAAGAATCTAAAATTTTCATTGCAAAATTCTCCTATTTTCATTTGGAATTGATAAAAAAAAATTGATTACAGAAACGCAAAGGCTGAACAGATAAAAATAAATGATATAATGCGACTCATTTGTTTTTAAGAGAAAAAAGCACAAAGAGCAAAAATATCTCGCAAAAAATGAACTTCTCTAAAATTAATCTTCTGTCTGTGTACATACAACTCATCCCAGGACATTTATTAAGCTGACAGCCTGCAAAAATTGTAGCACAATCGAATAAAACTTACACAGAAATTTAGCTCTTTTGTTATTAATTTATATTACTAAATTCCCGATTGCTCCAAGCGATTCGAAGGGAGAATCCCAATTGATCATGGTTCAATTGGACACGCACAATTGAACACGTGCAATTGGACAAGACGTGAAAAATAATGTATGCTTAGAGTAAATTATACATATATTATATAACGTCAATGTAATTTAGATTACTTATAAACAAATTATTAAAAATTTATTGTAACATTTCGGAAGTTACCATATTAAAACACAGAAAATGAGCCTAAATTTACAAACGGATATATAATTTCTTGACCATACTTATACCGCAGTTCTCAAATTCATCTATTGTAGTATAAATTTGTTTATGACTAAAAAGATGACTTTTCTCCTCGTTAGTTATGTACCAGCGGTAACACGTAGCGTTAATTTTGTTTTAGTATCGACATGTATACTACATACATTTGTGATGATAAGCTTCGCATATAACTGATACAATTATTTATTTGTTTAATATTTGACGAAAAATGTTATTTATTTCAATTTTATAATATACATTGATGAATATCGAGAGTGATTGTTTAAATGGCAAATTGAGTGATTACTCGTTCTCGTTTCTGCACATATTCTGCACATATAATGTTACCAGACAGACCGTTATTGCTTAACTCGCAATGTTATTATAGTCTATCTTATGGAGCTTTCTTTGTTTTATCGGATTAACTAACAATGATGGAACATAAGGAAACATTAAGGCGGATGGTTGGCATCAGGATTGCACAGATTGCAAGAGAGTGTTATATTTATTTAATCTATTTCGTTGAAAATGACTTAAATTAAGTCAAAACGCGTACGAAATTGTATAGATGTTGAGATTGAAGAGATATTAATAATATATTGTATATCTATTATTATATTAGCGCAATTAACTACTGCGTTGACTCCTACTTTTCTATGTAATTTGTGCTTTAATTTGTTAAATATTGAGGAGTCTGATATTATTGTAAATGTAATATAAATTTGCCAAGCGCGCTTTCTTATCAACTAATTCAATATAGAGGTGTAAAGAAGGAATGATAAAGAGAAGAAAAAAAAATTTTAAAAGAAATATATTTTAATGTTAAATATACATTTATTTGTCATGTAATGCAGCATGTACAATATAATCTAAACCATAGACTATTAGTTCACATTTTATAATAAAATTTTTATCATAAATTTTGTGCAACATGTAGCATCGCGTTTATTAGTATTATAATACAATTTTATCTGAAAAATGATACAAAATATTTAAATTTCTCACTAACACCGTACGTATATTGACATAGTTCACAGTATACATGCACTGTTTGAATTAGAAGAAGTACTGTCAACGGTTTCATATACAAGCATATAGTATATACAATAATAATAATTTTTCATTACATTCATCACCCAATTTAACAAGTTCTATAATCAGATTATGAATCGTTACAGAGGAAGAGATAGTTAACTGCACTAATCGCTCAATATTTACACGTCTCCGGATGAACGCCTCCCACGTAGCATGAGGCAAGATTATGCGGTTGCCTCGATTGTCGCCGATTGCAATTTCTACATCAGACATAGATTCTACGACGATCCCAATGTCCAGATACTTGTACGCTGTTGGTGTTAGAGCAAACCTTCTTCCCAATATGTGAGGCGTATATCGAGGTTTTGAAGCTGTAGAACAAAAAGTGCAAGTAAATCTTAAAAGAAAAATACATAACATATAAAATGTAATAAGCAAAATTTTGTAAAATTGATCAAACTTACTGTTTTTCGTACGCTTCATTCTGTTGAATTAGAACGGCGTAATAATTCACGCGTCGTACATTTTCTCACAAGGTTAGCAATAGTTATTCGTCAAATTTATTTGAACGACTGATACTCTAACATTGTCAAAATCCTTTTTTAAGTTTCGTATTCGACTACTAAATATTTTTCAGTGACGTATCCAATATGAAATTTTACTTATTTTCACAAATATTTGAGTTAATTTTCAATGTAACTGCTGTTAAACCTGTGTCAAGCTATACAATGACACATATCAGACATAAGAACACTCTAATCATATCAAATAATCATATCATTTTTTTTTATCTAATTGTAAGGGATCGGCACCCACAATAACAATAAAGTCTATCTGTTTCCATGCATCCTTTTTAAAATATTTCAGCTTATCTCTACGACTGCGATAAAATCGCTCTTTGGAAACATATTGATACATGTGAAAAAACATGTTGAAACATGTTTAGACGTGTTAAAACACATTAAAACGTGCAGCATATCAAATAATACATCCTTTATTCATAATAAGATAAGATTTTTTTAGGATACATTCTGTCACTAGTCAATCAGACAGTTCAGAGTGACAAAATGGAGCAAACGGAGTATGATCTGATAGCCCAAGCTGCACTGTTAAGTACGCGAGGAGAGTTTATCATATGGGAATAACGCTACCGCGAAATAAGAAAATTAATTCTCAAGTGAGAGAGTAAAGCGTTTTTTTTTCAATTATAATTTTGTCGTGTGTACTCCGGAATATGATGCAGATCAACAATATGTATTTTAGCATTAAAATTGAATTAAGTAATTATATAGAATAAATAACACTCACAATTTTAAAAGTAACACTTAAATTAACTCTCAAGTTGAGAATAACGCTCAAGTTCAGTGTTTGAAATAACTCTAAATTGAGCGTAAACATTCAAATTTTGAGAGTTTTTCATAAGGGAAGTGACACCGTATCCGAGGATGATTACGCGCACGCCGTGAACGTGTGGCAGCGGTTCTTCATCCGAAAAATCTGGAGACGAGATAGTGGCTCGGCGCTAAGCGCGCGCAGCAATACGTGGTTACAGATTTCCTTGTCCATTTTTATCTCAGTATGGCGACTAACGCTGAAAGTAAAATGGATAAAGAGATCTGTAATTTTTTTTATTTTTTCAGCTTTAAACATAAAATACACCAGCGACAAGTACATTAGCATGTAAGTATATTTTAATCGTGGAAAAGGAATTTTTATTCTGTGAAACCACTACGAAGAAATTCGACAGGAACGAAACGTCAACGCTAAACGAAAGACGCTAGTTTTATCGGTAATACAGGCGGCTTTAGCAACTTTTTAACATATCACAGATAGCATTTATAAAAAAAAATTTTGGAATTTTTCGGCAACTTTTTATTTATGATTTTTTAGCCTGTGGTATGTTTGCACCCTTACACAGACAGAAGATTAAATGCAAATATTAATCATAAGTATTAGCGAAAGCTGAGAATTAGGAAAAACGCCGCAAGTCGCTCACTTGACCAAGGATGGCGTAAAAGACGTCTACGTGAGAAGAGAGATCAATCCCGGGCGGTCCGTGATTCGTTAGTTCCTCATCGGCCTCTTGCTGATAGTCGAAGGCATTCAGTTGTACCCTCACATCCGACACATGACTTTTCCTGCAAAAATAATCACTGTCATCTTGATTGATAAACACACTTGAAACATAAATCTTTAAACTCTCACATGTATCGCTTTCCTCTTTATTTTCGGCTTGCTCTACTTGAGCATTCTTTGAAGATTCAATTCTCAGTTCGATTTTTCCTTCATATTTCATATTTTTTAGTAACTTTGCTTTTATTTAATATTTAAACAACGCGACCAATTTGTGAGATTCAAGAATTCCCGTTCGACAATTTATCGCTTTATTGTATATTTTAATAACAATATTTTCCACATCAACATCTAGGCCTTTTATTGCATACTTCACACAATTGTTTATTATGTGACAATTACAGTTTGCTTTAAAAACATGGTTTCGGCTTTTAACTTTTGATAAACGGAATTATGTTTGCCATAATTCACAGAAGCATTATCTGCACTAATATATATAAGCGCTAATTTGACTCATTTTCAGATTGGCAGCAACAATTATTTTTTTAATGCATTGAAATATATCAAGAGATGCCTCGTTTGGAATTCTTCATAAAAATTTAATAACTTTTGGCAAACCTTATTTTTTTCATGAAAATGCTGAACGGTATATGGAAATATTTTTATGTTATCAACATTCGATACATCTGAACATACTACAAATAACAAACCTCTCTCAAATCTGATACAACTTTCTTCTGTAAAAAGAGCCTTAAAACATTTCATGTAATTACTAAAGCTTTAGTGCGCCTACGTATATGTCATTTTAGCAATTTGGCTATCGGGAATAATTTTATTGATATATTCGGCAAGGCAGTCCAAACTATTGTGACTTAAACTATGCTTAACATTATGGAAACAGGAAAACAATAGCTATTTCCGCAATTGTGATCAAAGTCTCCTCTTTTGAAGCTTTTTTGATAATGAAAAGTTGTCCGCCACTCTTGTGATTTCTTATTAGCTCTATATATAATAGTTTCTTATATTTAGCAAAATTTGCGTAGATCTAAAATATTGAAATCGTCCTATATTATTGAATAAATATTAGTATATGTATTGAATGAGTGAAATATTTCTGTGGGGACCCTCAAAAGCAAGCTTTTGATGCTGTGAAGCTTTGCTTAATGACACCGACATTTACGCTTTCGTGTCTGGACTTTGAATTACCGTTCGTCTTACAAACCGACGTGAGTTCGAACGGATCAATATTTTTTCGCTACTTGTTACATTAAAGAATAATTAAAAACTCTGCTTTTGTCTTAAATGAGTAGAAATAAGAAAAAATTAACAGCTTAATAAGTAGAAATAGGGACATATTAGTGCCTTAATAAGTTAATACTACAAATACGTCGCAGTGTACTCACCGCAGTTCGTTCAGGATCGGCAGTAGCTTGAGACCTGCAATAGAAATCACAGTTGTGTGTCAATACTGTATCCAATCGATATAATAATGGATTTAACCTGCTTTATCTCATAGATCTTGCGTTTCACATATACAAGGGCTTGAATGGATGTGAAAACGAAAAAGATGTAAAATGTTGAGAAAGAGTATTCAAAAAACTTTTCAAAGAAGTAGTAAAAAAACCGTTCAAATTAAATTGCCAACGCGAATAAATTAAACAGTCATATTTGAACGATGTTTCATATTAAATTCCTCTTTTATTTGTAGTAGCGATCGTGGCCTAAAGAGCGTAGCATGATTACTCTCATGCATTCTTCTTCTTCTTCTTCTTCTTCTTCTTCTTTTTCTTATCCTTCTTCTTCTTCTTTAGTTAATACCTCCCGAAATAATAAGCGGAGGTCGATATACTTGTAGCCAGACGTCATATAAGATCTACAAAGATTAAAAGTGATGCAACGCCCGCGAAAATGGCAAAGTCCGCCCGAACACCGGACGCCTGCGTCTACGGCGTCGTCACACCATATAGACGCGCGTCAGAACGAACGAGTCGTCCAAAACCGTGGGACAGCTATGTTTCAATGCTCAGTCAAAGTCGACGACACTTTCAAAAATATAATATAGCTTGTAGCACTCGGATCAACATGTCCGCCGGGGGCGAGTGATTCTTCAGAACTGTACTCTCTATGTCAAAGATCCAGAATTTCTATCTAAAAATGAAATTTTATCTGAGCTACCACTCGGAAGCTAATGGCAAACCTCTAAGAATATAAAATCCTGAGAAATTGGACAAACGAGAGTGTAACGCAGTTATTGGAGCGTGATCAAATAATACTGTTAACAGTGCAGTAATTGATTGTATATATTTCCATAAAATACTCTCCAAGAGTATCTTTGCTTCACGACGCGAAATAGGTTGGTATTCATTCATAGTCGATTCTTACATTTAAGACTGTCTTAAGTACAGTATAATCAATCCGAAGACTGTATTAGCATCTTAAGACATTATTTAAGACAGTTTTAAAATAAGAACGGACTATGAATACCGTGCCATGTTTCGCGTTTCATAGTTCATAGCTCTTGAACCCTATTGATGACGCGGAGCAAAAGTAGGCGTGGTGTGACCGAACTATATTAGGCGTGTTCTTTTTGGCTGAACTTTTGCACCAGTTCATCTTTCTTCCTCTTCTTTCCTCCTGAAGAGAAAAGGAAGAAAGACGAATGCAAAACTGATGCAAAAGTTCAGCCAAAAAGGACAGTCCTAATATAATCCTTTCACTATGATGTGTGCGCATGCATGCGCGATATTGATGTAGTAGCAGTGATGTGCCAATGACACGTAAATCGTGTATATGTATGTACATAAATCTATTGAATCGATAAAACAAACAACTTTAGAATAGATAACTTAACACCCTTTTAATGATATTTGCAAAGAAGATTTGTGCCGCTCTTTTTCACTTACCGATGAATTCGTTGCGAATACGTATGCGGTCCTTGAGCACCGGCGTCGATATGACCAAACAATTTATGAATGCTAACAGTGCCGTCTGATAATCCTCGGACGTTGCTTTCTGCAGCTCGTCGACCACGATTCGTAATCGATAACGCTCGCCCTTCCGCTCCTACATTTGAACATACGTAGATCAGTAACAGCTATACCTATACAAATGTCGATGAAATATTCAAAATATTGTATGAATACTTCTTGTATATGTATATCACGAAAATCGGGAGCAGTATATATCTTCGCCGACAGTAGAGAGCTACGGCAGTATTTCACCTGTGAAGTAAGCCCCAAAATTAGGCTCTAATGTAAAAATGT
>NW_017305811.1:262297-293922 GCF_001594115.1 Trachymyrmex septentrionalis | reverse complement strand
ATATATATATATATGGAACATTCTCAAAATATTTAATGATATTTAAATGGAATTTTTAACCGATATTTGAATATATTTAGCGTTAACTGGGAATAAACATGGAATAACATGAATAATACAAAGTTTTTATTTATCAAATTGAATACTATTTTTTTATGATAAAGAATGAAGTTTTCTTGTAGTGATAAAAATATTTGGAGATTTCATGTAAAAAACACGAATAGACCTATTAGTGGGGTGTGCTTCGTCTTTTGTTTGTCGAAGGGACCTTGAACCATGACTTTTACCTAAGCGTGACACACGATTACTGTACAATGCGGCAGTTATACGACTAGTTCGCCTGCATCTTCTGAAATGTCGTGTGCTTCGTGGCAACACTTTTTGCACAATTTATTGCGATCGCTTTAGCATTCGGTTACATTCTCGTCATTCAAACGTACAATTTGTGGAAGTTATAAAATTTTCATCAAATCGACGAAAATTATATTTTCGCACTGAGCACATTCAGCGGACTTAACAGTTGATTGAGTGCTCGCTATTATTGGTGTATTCTTTTAGATCATCCAGATTCAGAATTTTAGATCTAGAAGAATACATCAATAGCAACGAGCGCTCACTCAACTGTTAAGTCCGCTGAACGCAATGTGTACTTTCAGAAACGATTACCTGATACGTGTGAAGAGTATCGATAGCTCTCTGCCTGCCATCTTGGCTATAAACACATAGCGCCGATAGCAGCTCCACGACTTGCTTCTTCACGGATGAGCATGCTGTCTCCAACGCTGCAATATAGTGGTGGAATATAAGATGATCGAGAAAATTTATTAACGCTGTATTTGTACCCTTGTTTTACATCTAATGAATGATGAAGAATGTCACATGTCAGCGACGAGATACTATTATAAAGACCGTCGGCCTTGGACAAATTTCCGTAACTATCAATATGGGCCCCGAAGGCCCGGGAATGATTGAAGAACGAAGACATTACCGACAATTAATAAAAATTTATGATTACTAATATAAATATTTCGATAATTTATTAATAAATTTGTGATTTTTTATTATATAAATGCTATATAAATAAGTACGCATACTTTTAATACTATAATTTCTCATATATTGCCGAAAAATTACAATTTTTTTCTGCAGTTATCATCTCTATTAATAATCAAACTCGAATGATAACATTAAAATCAGTTTTTAATCAAAATTGAATATTATTAAGTTTTAAACATACATACATGTCAACGAAACTAATAAATCATAAAATTAATAGCATATTGTCAGTTTCTTATTCTTAGGATCGATTATTCCACCTTTTGGTAAATTTTACCTGTGAGGTAAAGTAGCAAGATTATCCAATCACATGTGCGGATTACCAGATTTACCTCACAGGTAAAATTTACCAAAAGGTGGAACAACCGGCCCTTAATCACCTAAATTTTAATAATCATGCGAACTTCCATAAGCGCCGACCGTCTTTAATAGTATCTCGTCAGTGCATATAGTTAATAGCGTCTCCCCACGTCTCCCCCCGATCGCATCCATAAAGGATTAATACGCGGCATGATCTGGCGAGATTATGGAATCGTGAATGTTGGGCAAATTACCTGAGGCAAGCTTGACGCAATACTCAGGATTATCTACGATGTAGTCGAGACCAACGTGGGAATCCATATTGGCTGTATCTGTAGATGCTGCGCTTCCAACCTGTAACAATATAAAAAAGGAATTCTGCCGACTCTTTATTCCTCGTCTTTGTACAATGGATCAGAAGAATCCTGTTCTACGAAAATAAAATTATTAATACATATTACGAAAGTAATTTTAATGCTGGTTCTACAATAAGTTGGTAATCGATAGTCCTAAGTCTTATCAGTAAAGTTGACCAATAACCAACTTGCATGACTAACGCTAATTGGCCAACTTCACCGATTAAGAGTAAGACTTTCGACTACAGACTTAGTGCAGAATCAGCATAAGAGACCAATCATCCTTCTAATAACGATTATGTTCGGAAATTTTTTTTGAAAAATCTATAATATATATAATGATAGATTTTTATAGACTTTTGTTAGTTTATTTTCTATTTCTTATTAGTTATGTTTTCACATGTGCGGTTCAATAAGATTCTTATTAAGGAATTTTTGCAATAACGTGGATTCAGATATGGTGAAGACTAAAGTAACATTATCCTTTTCTTAATTAGTTGCTAAGAAGATGATAAGATAATTCACTTTAGTGTTTACCGGGTAAACGATATTGCAAAAACTGTCTATTGTTTATATTGCATCGCATGAAATAAAGACATTAGCTACTTTTACATCGTGCGCTTAGTCTGAGATCTATACGATAAGTATCTTTGTTTAACCTACAGGATAAACAAGGACACCTATTGTATAGACCGCGACCTAAATGTAAACGTAGCCATTGTTTCTATACGTATATATTAATTATTTCGAAAAATATTACTAAGGCCTCGATGGTCTAAAGGCTTAAGACGCTTGCATGGAATGCTAAAAATCCGGATTCGACTCCCGGTCAAGGTACGTAATATTTTCGGATAAAACTTCCCCTTTACACAGCTAGCCTTAAATGAGTGACCTTGATCTTTACCCTCAAGAAGATCAATGTCACTTATCTTTTCTGTCTCTCGTTATTCATTAAAAAGTTATGAACAAAACAATTTTTATGAATAGCACACAATATTTAAACACAAAATATATATTTTAGCAGTATTTCTTCTTGACAGAGGAAGATGGGGGTCCTCGCTTTGCGTGGAAAGTCATTACGTAAACTAGGGAGGATATGGGATAGCTTATGAGTGCCTTCCAACAAGCGATATAATGATCATCTCATCTTTATTTAACATTGGCGAACAACAAGGATGTTATGATGCACCGTGTCACACTGTGCCATGTGTGCTCTTGTTAGAAGGCACCCCTTAATATTATATTAATATCATGGTTGAATTAGAAAGGTTACCCATTACGCATAATAGCGGAAGATGTGTCACGTGATCTAAGATCTCGACCAATCAGAAATTGAGCTCATTGCAGCGTGAACGAGTCATGTGAATGTCTGCAAATGAGCTCAAAACTTGATTGGCTGACAGATTCTCCCACTACTTCCAACTTACTGCGTACCCATGGTAATCTTTATAATTCAACCATATATAACATTATGGCAGAAATAAGACATTACTTTTTAAACTTTTTTTTTGTTAGTAACTTTTTAACGAATAACAAGCGACGCCTAAAAAGCTTCAGAATCATGTGTTAACAGTTTACCGTGTTAACATATATGTCAAAGTCAGGGTCATCGGAGGAGCATCCCCTAAAGTAAATATTTACTAATGGCAAGTGATCTTTTTACTTAGTTTTTACTTAGTCCGCTCTACTTGCCCATAAACTTGTCAGGAGAATTACTAGACATCCTGTATATACAAGCTTATTACTATTATTTCAAAAATTATAATATATATGTATACATTAATTATAAATGTATACTTTTTTTTATATTTAAAGCTTTCTTTCTACGTAAAGTATACTTCTTTCAAAGTAAGTATAAGTGTAAGCTCGAGAAAGAGAAATTGTCGCCGAGGGGAGAGCAAATACTCTTTTTTGTCCCCCTTTTTGGACATCCATGCACAATTGCACACAGATATAGATCAGACGAAACCAGACCAGATCGAACCAGACGAGACGAGACGTGCGCGATATCTCGATTGGTTGAAGGCATTAGGCTGTTGTAATTTCGAATATAAACGCAGTCAGGTAAAGGTCCAAGCGATGATTCACGCGAATGCAACGCGTGTTGCCGTGTTTATTGCATAAGCTATAAGCAGGCTCACGTACACGCGCGATAGTTTCCTGCGAGGCATATCGTTCCTCAACCGATGGTTACGCGGCCTTGATGTGCGCTTGTTCGAGCGCACATGTTTATGGCTACTGCCCATCTTAGGAAGGCAACGGACGATCTTGTAAAAAACTAGGTATGCCGAGCGTGCAACAAAGCCTTAATTTCTTTTTTGCTCAGGCGACGTTATCCGACGAATCCGCTGGAGATCGTACGATCTCGTTAATTGAACTATTCGCCCTCTCGCAAACAAGAATAGAATCCCAACGAGGAATACAAATTCGTGTCCGCCTCCTTTCAGAATAGTAAGATTCACTGCATAAAACAAAAATGAATAATCTTGGGATACACTGCTCCTTTTGTTGCAATATATAGCCAATATATTGATGAAAGTCGTTATCTTTATTCGAAATTTTTTACAAGAGCGAAGGAGTTTATATAATGTTTCTCATTTAAACTATCAATTAAATTTGATCCAATTTAGAATTAATTTCGTAAATAAGTTATTGAAATATAACTAACAGTGATTTAATAACGACGCGAATAAGGATTTTATACATTTTATTTCGACGTACCAATTTTTCCTTAAGTCTGACATTATTATAATAATTATTTTCGGTTTCTACGAAGAAAAATACAGAAACATATAAATAAGAAAACATAAATAAAACGATCTCCAACCGATATAGCATAGAAAAATTAAATTTTTTTTGCATTTTGGAGGCAAAGTTACCATGAAAGATTTGTTTGCGGGAAGTTGTGCGAAATGACGTATTATGCAACATACTAAAAGTTCTGAAAGTTTTTTAAATCCCCCGTCAACGGACTTGTGAAACTTTCTAGCTTCAAAAACTGATGAAAAGTGCTGTTTTTCAAAAATATCTCAGAAAGTATTTCATTGAAATAAAGATCAAAAAGAAAGCTGATAAAATTACGAACAACAGACCAAGTCTGCTGACAGTCAGAACTTTTAATATGTTATACATACTTTCGAATAACTTTTCACAAACAAATCTTTTATAGCAATTCAGCTTCCAAAAAATCTAATTTTCCTGGACTAGTAGCGAAACCCTAAAAAATGTCTATCCTCCTTTTATAAGTAAGTAAAAGGTAAATAGTAAGTTTAAGATTTTACTATGTATCTTTTTTTTCCAGTAGAAGCATTGTCTGTGGTGTCGCTGTATTACTGGTGTGTGGACAGTGATTTTAAACTCTAATATTCTTTTCATTTTTAAAAGCTTTATTATCCTGTTTGTTTTCTAGTTACTTTTTACTTGTGATTAGGGTATACAATATCATTACATTATTTATTATTATAGTTATAAAATATAACGGATAGCTTTAAGTAACTAATTATTTTCAAGTAACAGTAACTGTTATAACCGTTTACAAAAAATAATCGTTTAGCTCATTAAAACGGTTGTAACAGTCAATCAGAAGCAGTATCATTGACGCCAATTGATTGTTACGAATGCATTCTGCAACTTATCTACGGGTCTTTAGATCAGTGAACCTGCAGCAACCGCCCGTGGACCTTATGCAACATACCTATAAATTTTGTATGGTCCTTGGCAGTTGGCTCATGGGAAATATTATCCGAAAAAATAAAATCATATTTTCTGTTTTATGCAAACAAAATAAACATTATGCGATTCGTAAGATTTTACCTATTTTTAAAAATGGCCCTTAAATAAGGTACATATCATTGTCTTATAATGTTTTCCAGTAAAAGACATAATGTCACACAGTAATTAATTCTTTTTATTTAATAGTGCCAAACGACAAGATAATGATTCACTGTGTAGTAATTAATAATTCACTGTGTTACACTGTTTGTGTCTTTTACTGGAAAGCATCCTTAAATAGATGAAACTTATCTTGAAAAATGCGCGCTTCTCGCGTAAGGGCATCCAGAGAAGAAAAAGGACTGGCGGGAAAGAGAAACTCGTAGCCATTCTTCGGGCAGATATACGGCATTTGGTACATTAGCGGCGACTTGACAATAACTGCTAATTGTAGGCAACGTAAGAAGGCGCAATCGACCTTCACTTGTATATACGAGAGCGTATAAACACTGCTGTCATATGTGTAAGTAAAATGACACTCACGGCGGTCGCAGAATGCCATATTGGGCATCGTTGACCTCGTCTCTTCTCGCCTCCTCTTTTCTACTCTCCTCTCCTCTCTCTCTCTCTCTCTCTCTCTCTCTCTCTCATAGTTCGTTCTGTCTCTCTGAGACACACACCATTACACTCCTCCCCTCCCACGCCTTTCACTCACAAAAAAGGTTTCAGCTGTCGCCAGTGTCGTTCCCTGGCTGCGTCATGCCGAGAGAAGCATGATCGACGCGATCTTGATTCGATTTATCCCGCGATCCTAGAGTAAACGGATCCAGCGCGACAAAGCAGATTTTGCAGTTCGGTAAACAGAGAAGAACATAAGATTACGGAATAAGAGCAAACTTTTCAAAAAATTGTTTAGAAAATTTGTCTCTTTATTCTTTAGTCAGGTTTTATAAAAGGGAAAAGAAAGTCGGCTGACGACATTCTTTTGCGTTACAAATCAATAAGAACTGAGTAGAAAAGAAATAGCTAAAAGATTGTCAAATCAAACAAAAGATGATTGACATTTAAAAATTCTTTTTTTTCGACTATTCATGCCTTATATTTTACATTCCGCGCCGAATACTATAAATGCCATCTTAGTAAGTCAAACAATCGCAAGTACATGATAAAAATAGAGACTTATTTGTAGAATTTGGTTTGGATCATTTGGATTTAATTGGAATAGTTCATAGATTTTGAATAGAGAGAGGAATTACAATAAAAGATTAACGTGTAAAATGCTACATATAAAACGCAAAAAATGAGTTTAAACTTTCAAATAAACACGGAATTTTTAGACCATGTTTATATATCAGTTATTAATACTATTTACAAATTTTTTTCGTTTATGATAATATGTACATTTGATTTTAGTCTCTGGATTGTATTGATATTAGTGGAGATATGCATTATTTGTCTCTTTATAACGGAAATATGAACAACTGTTAAGTATCTCTGCTATTATTTGACGCGAAAAAGTTTATTTGGATTAAATTTCATATTTTATTTAATTATTTGTTATATTTATTTATCACAATTTTCTACTTGGTTGACTATTGGATAATATATAAATATGCGAGTTGCATCAATTTGGTGACTATCTGCTTTTTCGTTAAAAATATGATGATCGTCTTTTACAACTTTAATTTTATTAGCCTTACTTTACGATAGTTTTCTTATTTCCTTCTAGCCAGTAAACTAGGATAGATCTAAAGAATCTTTTTGGTATGGTGGATGATTTACCAAGATTATTGTATTATTTGTAGATCAAGTTAATATTTATTTTCGTTGAAAATGACTTAAAGTAAGTCGAAACATTATACGGTTTTATCAGAAATGGATTTTTAAACCTTTTTATTATTACTATTGCACATATTGCGCTGACTCTCACTTTCAATCTCGAATTACGAACAAAAATGGATTTGAGGCTCTCGAACCTGTTTTGAATTGAAAGAATAGCAATTACAATATTATATCTCATAAGATCGTATATGTGAGAAATATAACCTGTAGAAATCAATGCCTTAAACGGTCTAGCTGGATCTTAAGTGCTTGCATGATTTTGTTTGAATTTATATACTACATATGTAATCCTTTAAAAAGCGTGACGAAATGATTTTTCGAACTTGAAATGTAAACTCTATTAAACTACCGCAGTAATATCACGAGTTAAATTAACTAGCAATTTAACGATTTAATGCTTTTCCGCATCTTAGAATAATCTTAATAATGCTGAGTGACATATTAAAATCTGTAAATAATTTGTTCTTATTGTGAAAAATATTATATACCTCAGCCGAGAGTCGAACCTAAATCTTTTGTATTCCGCGCGAGCATCCTAAGCCTTTAGAGGCAAGTAGGAAGGTTACATTATATTTATCGAATTTTATGCTAGGAATTATAACGAGTTTAAGATAGATGAACTTATTAGATTAGTAGGAAATAAATTACAACAAAATCAAGATCTCAAATGTAAGAGCACAAAAATTTATTAACACCAGATGCTACAGCATCTAGGAAGAAATTTAGAAGTCCGAAAATATTAGAGAGAAGAAAGTGAAATGAAATAAGAGAGGCAGTTGTTAGAAGAGATGTGACGTACAGAAATGCGTTGTACGTTGATACGGACCATAATTAGCTATAGTTTAAAATTGAAAGAAATGTAGTAGTCAAATTAGAATAAAGAAAAAAAGTATTATGAAAATATGATAGATCTAAATAGAGAATACCTCACAGTTATGTGGAAAACCTTGAAAGAAGTAATAAGAAGTGAAACAATTGGTTTAAAGAAGGTAAAGAATATAGATTTTAAAATATTAGATAACATTGAAGGGGGGGTGCAATAAATTTAATGTATTACATACAGAGTATTAGTAATATAATAAATTCGATAAATGGAAATATTAAATCTATAATTGTATGTATAAAAAAATTATTTATATAATTAATAATAGGGGAACTATAGAGAGGTAACTTGGAAATAGTCATAGTAGAGCAGTCAGAAGAAATTGTTATAGGAAATTGTTACAAAAAAAAAAGGTACGGATGAGGGAATAACTAGCGACATATTAAAAGTAACATTTAATGTAATAAAAGACAAATTCGCTGATACAATAAATAGCTCCTTAAGGGATGCTGCAGAAAGGTGGAAAATATCTACGATAATACTGATTCCAAAAATAGAAAAAATTACAAAAAGCAAATGAATATAGGCCTATTAATGTACTGCCAATATTTCAGAAATATTTTAGATAGTTGTAAAAAGGTAAATTGAAGAGTTTTTGAAAAACAACAATTTTATAACAAAACACTAATTGAGTTTTAGAAGACAGTACTTCGAGACAGCGATTCAAACCGTTACAGATGAGTGAAAAGTGACAGTGAATGAAAGAAAAATGGTAGAGATAATTTTTATGGATCTTAAATGAGCATTTGAAACAATACAGAGGGAAAGATTATTAGAAAAATTATATCAGTATGGAATTAAAGATATGATTTTAGAATAGTCAAGGTCATATTTATAAAATAGAACACAACAGATCCGATTCAAGAATAAATGTTCAAAGTTATTATTCACAGAGTATAGAATATCACAGGGAACTGTTTCGTTATTTATAATTTATATAAATGATATAATCAAAATTTGTCCAGAAGAATGCAATATAAAAATGTTTGCAGACAATACGCTAATATACGTAACTGGAGAGAGTAGTACGGAATTAGAGAATAAAATGAACATGCATAATAGAAAGATGGATGAATGCAAATAAATTAAAATTAAATGCAGAGGAAACAAAATTTATGATAAAAGTATAAGAGCTATGAGTAGTAATATTACGTTAAAATGTTTGGATGGAGCTGTAACAGAATGGATTGAAATGAAATATCTAGGAATAATCATTGATTTATTGATAGATTTTGGTTTAAAAACCACTGTGATTTAAAAACTACTGTGATTACATTTGCTAAAGAAAATAGGGGAAAAACTGGGATTTAAAAAAAATAGAGATAGAATAGAAAAAGAATAGAAGGTAATTTTATATCGGCTTACACTAGATGTACTGTATATAAGACAATCATAGCAATCTCACTTTGAGTATTGTGCAATGTTGTTGATTGATATGGGAGAAACACAGCTGGGCGAATTGCAGAAGATGTAAAATCGAACTATGAGAATCATATTGCACAATATAACAGATACCCCAAAGTAGAATACATACTGCAAGCACTGCAATTTATGTTTATAAAACAGAGACTTTATTATAATGTGTGTACTCTTATTTTTAAGATTCTAAATGACATGATGCCGGAACAATTAAGAAATAAGTTAGACACTGTGTGAATTGAGAGCAAAATACAAGACACGACAGACCGGGAATATTGTAATAAAATTCTGCAAAACAAAAAGTGCAAAAAAGAGTATGTTTTATGAAGGAGTGAAAATATATAAACGTCTTACCATATGAAGTAAAGCAGTATGAAAGACTTGAGTTATTTAAAAGAGTATTAAAAGAATATATAATATTTAATGTTACTTAGATTTAAGATTATCTATTATTCGTATTATTTTTTGGAATAGCTGAGAAAGCTAATAAAGAATCATTCATTCTCCTCCCTCCCTCCCTGCCCCTCTCTGTCTCTCTTTCTCGGGTGGAATAGAACATTAAATTTACGACATTAAATTTAATGACAAAATATTGAACGCAAATTAATGAGTTATTTTACCGCGATCTCTTAAGCCGCGTTCACAAATTAGTCGATAGTCTATAGTCGGAAGCGGATCTGATGAATTTTCTACAATACGCTGTTATCTACTCTTTAAATCTTAAGTCATAAGAAATTGATTAATTGTAATCGATTATTCTTCTCACATTTGGTTGATTGATCAATTTCTTATGATTTAAGACTTAGATATAGCTTATTGTAGCCTATCAAGGATTATCGGTGAGTCGGGATTAGTCGAAACCGATAAATTGGTAGAGTTGCTTGCAACCAACTTCTAAGGCTACCTATCACCGACTCATAAACTCAGATTTACACTTATGAATTTGATTGGAAGCATTTGTGCGCCCTAGTGCATATTAAAGTCATTGTACACTGATTTAATTTGAGTATAAAAGTGAAATATAAATATTTCGAATTATAAAATACATATTTTACGTAATGGTATAATAAAATGTATTGAGTATTTCAGGATTTAATCGATTTCTATGTTTATGTATAAACATATTTTTACGTTATTTTGTGTACGATGGCTTTAATGTGCACACAGGGCGCACCGAGTCCAATCGAACTTGCTATTAGTTAAATGCTGTATCATTGCATATTGTATTTCGTTTCAAAGGACAGGATATCTTTATTTTAATAAGATATTTGTCATTTATACACAGTATAAGTCCCCATTGAATCGAAATTGTGTGAAATATAAAACAGTCACTGCTCACGGATCAAATACAGTGTCTGCATTGTCTGCGGCATTAAAATATCGTTTATCAGTGAAACTACTGTGTGACTATAGTACGGGCATTTAAGTTTTAACGATCTTTTTTAACACAAACTATCCTTTCGTTGTGAGAGAGAAATGCGAAAATCCCCGTCTCAAACGCGCCAGAGACATTACCTGTGTGGCCCACTACGCGGTGAATAATTGGAAATTGCACACGATAGTCGAATCGCGTAGCATATTTCTTCTTTTTTCTATACTCTTCTATTATTTTTAAGATTCCTGAATAGTCACCACAGCCATATTGACGTCAGAAGCGAGAAATGACACGTTTACGGTGTCACTTATAAATAAAGACAATTCAGATAAAACAAAAATAATGAGATTGCTTTAAAAGATTTGGAAAAATGGATGAAAACTATGCTCATCCGCTCTGACAATCAGTAAATAATTGTAAAAGTAATAAAAGACACGTGTGAGTGAAAATAAGCTGCATGTGCACTTAACAAAAGCATTTAATATGCCTTTTATCGCTTTTACGATTATTTACTGTCAGGGGAGATAAGCACAGTTTTCACATATTTTTATAAATGTTTTAAAACGATTGCATCATTTTGTTTTATCCAAATGTTTATTTCCAAATGGCATACAACAAAATTAATGCGTTATTTCTCGCTTTTGACAATTTAATATGGCTGTGGTGACTATACACAAGCGCCTTAAGTCCTTTCTATAATTTCCTAACCATAGTTGTAGTTACAAAAATTGATCAATCACAATCGAATACTCTTTTCATATTCGCATTCACTATGAATGCGATTTATTTCATGCTGCAAATGCTTGGAAGCATTGATTCTTTGATTGATCAATGAAGTATTTGTAGTATCAAGTAGATAGCACGATGTGATTGGTCAATTCTACAAGCACTTACAAGTAGTTCCAAATACTTATTTATAGTGGTGTATCCTATTTACTTGATATTACAGAGGCTGTATTCAAAAATGAAGAGACGAAACATTCAGCATTGAACAAACGCGGGAAGAATATAAATGTACAATCTCTATTATAAATGTGTCTAGTAAAAATATAACTATTATTGAAAGTAGTTTACTTCGACTTTCAACAAATTTATCAGTTTTATTACTATTAAAAAAATACCTACATATTTTTCTCTCCTAAAATATAAGACGAGAGACTGATATATATAATAAATACGTTTCATGCTTTCCTTGACTTTCTTGAATATTTCTCATGGATTCTCAAATCATCAAAACATATATGTAAGCTTTATAGCATTTTTTTTTTAGAAAAAAAATCGGAAAATGTCTTTTAAAGTTTAAGAATTTCATAACAAGATGGTAGTTTAAAAATTTTTAGCTATTCTTACTTTTTTGATGTAATAATTACATTCACACGTGATATAAATGTCCATATAACACTAATATTTTAATTAATTACTTTTAACTCTGCTTTTAGGATCTTTTGGGATTTTTTGAGATCTATTTTTGATATTTCTATTTCGAAATATCCTGCGGTTTTTCCAGATTTTCACAATGAGACCTTAGATATAATATTTATATAATAATCAATTAATAAAAGTAACGATACTACTTCATCATACAAATATAAATAAGATTAGAGATCTTATAACAGAATCCAGCTACAAGATGGCAAACTTTTGATTAGCCCATCGTTTTTATAGTTCGAATGAGATAGCACATACAAAAAAAGTAAAACAGTATACTCTTCTTTTTCACTCATGTTTTGACAAAATTGCTCGTGGCTAAACTCTGTTATAAGATCTCTAAATAAAATGAGCGTTAATAACTGGACCGTCTCACCTGCTCTATTCACTCATCGGAGCAACGCGACAATTTAACAGACAGCACATCGCCTGACTCGAGCGGCACGCGTATACGCACTTTTTTTTTAGTCGAGCCACTCGTGTAAACTGCGTTACAGGAGCCTGCAACGACGACGCGACGTATGCAATTGATCGTGCAACTGGCGGCACGACTCGTATTGCGCGCGTGCGCGATAGATCCCCTCTGCCGTTTAATCGACGCCCAAGTCCGATCGCTTTCCCTCTCCTTTGCGTGATCAAGCCCTTCTTTCGTTCCTCGCTTTCGCCCGTCGTGCTATCTTTCCCGTCTTCGCGACCATCATTGGAGCTCTTATATGGAGATCTTTTCAGTAAAGGCGCGTATATTATCGGTCTAGTTTCTACCGAAGACAGAGCATGGACTACGCCATTTGTGAGTAAAATTGGTCAATAAAAAGAGATAGAGCAGAGCCCGATAGATAATCTCTATCTCTCTCTCTCTATTCAATCAATCACAATATGTTAGGAGAATGAAGATTGACCGTTTTTGCGCTTCCTCTTTCTCTCTCATTTTTATTGACTACTACTATATATTATTTAGATATGAATGGCACAGTTCATGCTCTATAGCTTATAGCACACATAAAAACGTAAGGCAATAAAATGTAAGCAGTAAGCAAATTGGCCGATCACAATAGAAATCGTAAGACCAGTAAGGGCTACCGTAAACGAATGCTGTTTCAAAATTCACTACCAATACTGAAAATCTATAATTTATGTCACGTGCACTTTCAGAGTGCACGTGCAGATTTTCAGTACTGGCGGTAAATTTTTGAATACAGCCGAAGTTTCTGTAATAGTAGTCATAAGACGTAAACTTAAGTTAATAAACCAATGAAGATATTGCTTTAGATCTATTATATACAATCTAACAGAAATAGAAATAGCAGTAAACTTATCTGTAAATCAAATTTCAACTGATTAAAATTTGCCTTATGGATAAGTTTATTGTTATTTCTATTTCCATTAGATTATGTAAATCTAAAGCAATATCCTGATTGGCTCATTTGCTTAAATTTACGTCTTATGGTTACTGTTACAGAAATTTTGTCTGCGATAGCCATAAAAAATTCAATGTTGCGTGTGGTCTATAATAGTAGTAGCAGTAATAGATGAGACTGTAAGAGTAACAAATTAATCAATCACAGTTGAATGCGAGAAGAATAATCGACTGTGATTGGTCAATTTCTTACTCTTACAGCTTCATCCGTTACTGATACACCATGCATTACGATCCTTACTGAATAGCGATGTAACTTTTTTCACTTTTCACGTTTTCGCTCTAAAGAAAAAGTTACATGATCGCTATCCTACTCACATTTTACTGCCTTATATTTTTGTATATACTGTGGGGTTCAAAGGAGCCCGCGTGTATTTTCCATAATTTTCCACAGTAATCATAAGACATACCATAAGAGTTAGCTAATCAAAGCTGAAAATTTTTGAAAATTCTTGATTGACTAATTCTTACGATAAGTCTTACGATTATTGATACGGAAAGTGTGTGCGCCCCTAAGTCTTTGGTTTCCATTAAATTGATTCACCGAATCCTCATATGGACAACAGCGCTCTGACACCGAACACTAAGTGGTGAAAAACCGGTTGTGGAGATAAAATTTACTCCCATCAACCGTTTTTCACCAATCAGCGTTCGGCATTAAAGCGCTGTTGTCTGCATGAGGATGCTGCGACGAAGTCTATGGAAATGCGTTTGATTGCGCTCATTTCACTTCCGCTTAGATCTACAAGGTCACTAATGAAAACAGCAGACTGGAAATTTATCATGATGTAAGTCGGAATGGATTCCGATTTTAGAATTATTTTCTTTTCCTTAAAATACATAATAAAAATCTAAGTAATAATTGAATAATTTCGATCGGAATCCATTTCAAATAATTCCAATACGTACCCTACACCGAAGTGGAGCCGAATTAAAAACTTCGGTAGAAACTAGACTATTGATATGAAACAGGATAGATGGCAACGGAAGTAAAAGCGGATATAGGACAAAAAATGTTACGCATGTTGAGTGAACGTGCATCCTTTCCATACATACGCACGTACGTACGCATGCGCGCATGCATGAATATATATGGACTAATTGTGACTTCTTATTGACAGAATTAGTAAATTAAAATAACGCATTAGTGATAGTTTAAGTTTTGGCCTAATTCTGTCTGATCACTTTAATTACGAGTTACAAAATTAGAAACGTTGATGGAAGTTCGACGGTTGCGTTGGTTGAGCCGTCGAATAAACCATCCCCGGTTGTTGGTGGGTCATCGCGTGGCTCTGATGCTGATGGAACTCAGGAGCACCATGCGGCCCGTTCAGTCTCACCCGTTTCGCGTTCTGTCCATGATTATGATCGCCGTTACCTTGCTGCTGTTGGGTCTGCTGTTGCTGTTTCACGAATACTCGGATGAGCGACAAGGCGATATTCAAAAAATCAGTTCAATCCTCAACTACCATATAGCGACGGAGCTTAGACAGCGGCAAAGTGGGCTTCACTCGCCTTGCCACTGCGGCGGTCATATGGGGCCGTTTGAACAATTTAAACCATATTTTTTAAAAATGTAGAAAGTACATAATTATAAATAGATACTTATTTGGATATCACAAATTATGTCTGTACTAAGTAGTTGTGATTATTTTATGATAGTAGTTGCGGCTTAAACCATATAAAGTATATCATATAAGTGTTCTTAATATATATATCGGAAATAATTACTGTTTGTTGCTGATTTTGCCTCGCTTTGTTTTCAGTCTTTTCTTCAGTATCGTCATCCGTAAGAAATTCTCTCTTAGGATAAGGGATAGGGCATCCGGCAAATATGCTAAAATTTTCATGTTAAATGCAATTGAGATTAAAAAAAAATTATAATGTAAAAATATAGAAATAGATTCATACTCCTGTGTTGGCAGTGGTTCCTCCTGAAAGTAGGCATCCTGCATTGAATGTTCTGACGTAATACGCTTGTTTGGATCCATCATTAATAGTTTCTGTAACTAAACAATAATATGATAAGATGATATACTACAAAATTTGTATATTTATTTTATATATCATACCAAATTAAATGCCTTGCTATCGGGTTTGATCTTATGCCGGTCCATATATTTAGTAAGTGAACAGTTTGCGTAACTAAAAATAAAAAAGAATTAATATTAAAAAATTTCGAATAAAACATTGATGGAGTATGTTTTGAACTGACAAACTCACTTGGATCTCTTAAAATCTCTGAGCAGTGTAGGATGCTCTGGCATTTTTTTTATATCCTCCCAATCTTTCTCCAATGGAAATCCCATCACATTGAATATCCTAAATAAAAATTATGTCATTCTCCATATCATATAAAATAAATACAAATTATATTTTCACCTATCTAGTTGATCATGATGATATGGATTGCTTGTCTTAATGTCTTCTTGTCTGCAATGAAATATAGGTTCGGATGTTAAAAGTTCTGCAAATATACAGCCGATAGCCCATATGTCTGCAGTGATAAAATAAAATATTCAGTACAATTTTATATAAATTATAAGAATATATAATATAGATATAGACAGACCTATAGCTTTTGTGTAATGTCTGGCTCCTAAAAGTAATTCGGGAGCTCTATACCAAAATGTAACTACAACGGGATCTAAATCTGCTAAAGGTTTAAGAGGAGCGTTAAATAATCTAGCAAAGCCCATATCGGCAATTTTTACACGTCCCCGCTCATTTCCTTCACCCATGACTAAGATATTTGCTGGTTTCTGAAATAAAGAAAATTGGTACTTTATTACAAAATTTGCAAGTGATAAAAATAAAAAAATGAGAACGTTTAATAATGTCAAAAATAATTACCAAATCTCTATGAAGTACCCAATTGGAATGTAAATAATGAATACCATCTAAAATTTGATATAATAAGGATTTAACCATGCCTTTGGGTACCATCACTGGTTTTTTATTAGCTTTTGCTGCTCTATGAAATTTAATTATATGCTGCAAATACATTAAATATTACTATAAAATATTTATTGTAATGTGCCTAAAAATATTTTATTTTCAAATTAAAATTATAAACACGTACCCATAAATCATGCTCAGCAAAGTCAAATAACAACCAAACTTTACGATCATTATGTGAGAGAAAAACACGAATAAGAGTAATCACATTGACATGCTTCAGTTCCCTGAGTAACTAGAATAAAAGAAAATAAGTGAAATATTCCATTGTGTTTGCGAACAAATATTTTTGCATCATTTAAAAATAATGAGATAACTCACAGCAATTTCTCGACATGCAGACATCGAAAGTCCTGTACCTTCAATTTGCTTGAGGCCAAAATCTTTTGTATCAGGCCGAGACTTTAATTCGCTATCTGAAACACTATTTCCAACATATTAATATTAAATTTACAGAGAATAGGATATTTCTCAAAACTAAAGCATATTATGATTTAACCAATAGGTATTTTAATTTGATTGATATTCAATTGATATATATATATACAAATATGTAATGAAATAATTGTTTAATTGTCTCATTACATATTTGTATATGTATCAATTGATTGTATGCTCTTTATTATTTATAAATTGTTTAATTTTTTCAAAAAAAAAAAAAAGAAAAAATTATGGATATGTCAAAATAATGTAAATCTAAATGGTTACATTATTCATTTAAATCTTAATGTAAGTCCGGATCTATAATAATTTGGTAGTTAGTAATCTTATGGGCTACTACTATAACAAGTCACAATAAATTCAAGTGATTGCTCAATTTCTATCTTCTGACTTATTACTAATGGCTTATTGTAAAAAGTTTCTTAAAAGTTGGCTGCTGACCAAACTTTATTCAACAATTATCCTTCAGATTCACTTCTGACTCACCGACTACAGACTACTGATTCATTGTAAGCTTAATGCTGATTCTACAATGAATCTGTAATCGGAAGTCTTAATTGATGAATTGGCCAATCAGCATTAGTCATACAAGTAGGCTATTGATCAACTTCATCAATAAGACTTATAACTACCGATTAGCAACTCCCTAGGTGCTTTCCATTTGACATAAGCATAGTTATATCTTTATCATTTACTAAATGTAAAAAAAAGATGAAATAATACCTGTGTCAACTTGTGTCACTATATGAAAAGTACCCATTGTAGAATCAGTATAACAATTTTAATGAAAAATTAGTGATTGTATTAAAAATCTCTGTAATTAGACAAATGGGACGAGGTAATCAAGAATTAGATAAACGCAAAATGTAAATTTCAATAGCGAATAAATACACTTTCTCGTATTCAAAAAATCTTCAACAGAAGATAATCGAAGCACAGCACATCCTTTTATATGGAAATAAATATGGCTCCAATGCAATTCAGAGACCTTTAGGACAATTAATCGATAGGTTTTTTATCCAAGATTAATCTAAGGAAGCAGAACGATGTTCTTGTACATTACGTACTATGCGTTATGCAAGAGTATATGCTCCCTGTCTTATACTGTTAAATGTAAAATAATCTAAGCACATAAGAAATCAAGGAAGTTTCGTAAAGTAATTAGAAATTAGGTTAAAAAAACTAACCCTTCTTTCCGACGAGCTTTATATACGTGCCCGTATGTACCTCTTCCAACCTTGCAACCCTCAAACTCAAACAGATCCTCGACCTTCGTGCGGTCTTTTTGCGTCTTCATTTTAAATTCATAATCCATCATGTTTAGCGTTATTAGAACAATTATCAACTATAAACAAACATTTTTTTAACGCATGTGCATACCACAGACTTCCATATATACTACTAGACTACTAACTCATTCGAAAGAGTGACCCCCCAATTT
Organism: Trachymyrmex septentrionalis; assembly: GCF_001594115.1. Taxonomy (NCBI): domain Eukaryota; kingdom Metazoa; phylum Arthropoda; class Insecta; order Hymenoptera; family Formicidae; genus Trachymyrmex; species Trachymyrmex septentrionalis. The sequence continues at coordinate 275,295 of NW_017305811.1, read as the reverse complement.
GATGTTGCATTATACGCATGCGTCGAGAACTGCGTGTGACCGTGTAAAACAAATTGTTTTGTACACTAATGCCCGTGTCGCTTCGGCACCGACAAGATGATCGGTGCTTATGAAAATTCGCGTGCCTGTTAAAATTTAAGTGATTACAAATCCCGATTGCACCAACATTATTTTGATTTTAAGCAAAGTTTAAAAATCTCTCTTTCTTTTTTTTAAAGCCGATTGAGAGACAGAAAGGGAGAGAGTTTTAAGCCACGCTTGAAATTAACGTAATATTGGTGGGTTTGATTATTAATTATATATTATTTCAAAACTTCCTTTTCGAGGTGAATAACGAGTCGTCCAATCAGAGCTCTGCTGGTGTTTGATATTATACCCCAGAGCTCTGATTGGACAGTTTGTTATTCCCTATTGCTTGTGCCTATTGTGTTTAAGCTTTTAAAATCTGATCGGATGTTGTCAGCGAATATGAATGTATCGTAGTGTCTACAAATTGCATGATAAATTATGTTTTGACACTTTTGACAGTCAGTTGAGCAGTAAGTACAGCAGTATTTTTTATAATTGTAGAGATACGGTAAAGTCGTCTGTAACTGTCAATATATGTAATGCTATTGTATTTATTAAATGAAAATGTACATGATTTAAAAATGTCTGAATAAAAAAAGACATCTTCACAATTAGAAGCGCAAATCGGAGAAACAAACATGTGCAGCCTGTACAGTTATTGGTACAGCTAACTGCTTTTTTATAAATAGTGCCTAAATTGGTAAGTTATTCTTTCCCAGTAGATTCCCTCTCATTGTCAGTTCGGCGCCCAAAGTATCCCCACTTTTTCTTTGCACGGTATTAAGTTGAGTCTGCTATTTTGTAGCCATCACAACCGAAAAAATGAAGTTGTCAGGGCCACGAATTTTTTTACCGCTGCAGAGTCGTAAAATGAATTGCAGAGATTTTACTCTTTTCTATTACTCTGTGGTAAGTAGATCATACAGACTGCACAGCACTTTTATGAAGAAAATATTGTTACGATGTGATAGCTCTAGATAAGCGCCATATTGGACTAAGAAATGATAAAGATCTCAATTTATAAAATGTTTTTACATTCTCGGCATAAACTCTACCTCACACAGACACATATTAATTCGTATGCTTTAATCCTGAAAATGATTTTTAAATTTATAAAAGAGGAAAAAAGTAATTGTTATACAAAAATTATATGGTAATACAGACAGTCTAGGATCCTCTTAAGAGTTATATATAATATATTATATATATATATATATATATATATAAAACAGGACATTTAAGACAGATTTCTAAATATGTATTAAAAAATATTCAATTATATAAACATAATCTTCTGAAATTTCCCACTAAGAATATAGCGATACTGCATCAATATAAAGAATCTTCTAAATACTAACAATAAGCTTTTCTCTCACAAAAAAAAAAAACAAAGATTAGTTCTCCAAAGCAAAGATTGAATTAATGGACTCAAACAATTTCTTTCCATAAAGATTGAAATAATAATAAAACAGAAAGAAAGCCATACTGCTTTTCCCGAAAGACTCGATTCTTTTTATGAAATTAGGAAGAAAAGTCGTACCAGAAAATGTTTGTATATTTGAAAAATGTAAAAATTACATACATACAAAATTATATATAAAATCATTTGCATATAGTAATACAAAGCTTATACAATTCAGCATTTTATAATGAGTTAAATGACAATTGGTAGAGAACATCGCGATATATATAGCAGATAAAAATAGTTAACATATTTCTGAAACGTGATATACTATCCATTTCTTTGCGATGTTTCAAATATTTCATTCATATTCTACTGAAGTTTATATAGGTCTCTCTCTCTCTCTCTCTCTCTCTCTCCTCCTCCTCCTCTTCCTCCTCCCTCCCCCCTCTCTCTCAAATATATTGAATCACTAAATATTCAATCAATGAAAGCATACATACATTAAATATGATTCAAATTTGTCGTGTGTAAGTGAGCTGGATGAATTAAATCAAAAAATTTTCTGGGTGAATGAGAAAAAAGCAAGGAACGGAATTTATTTGGATTTCGTATAGGAATATTATGGAAGTGTAACGTATTTATTTTTATAGAAGTGTTCGAATCCATACATACTAGTACACGGTTGCATGGGAATATTAAAATAGAGAGATACGCATCACATTTTGTGTGCAATACGTATTTACGATTTGAATCGTTTCCATTTTCGAATACGAGACGTTCGATCGTCTGTACATGATCACATATTTCCATGTTGCACGTCTCTGTGATAGTTCTTAAAACCATTTTATCTGGATTATTAATATCTGCAAAATATGCCAAAGTAAATTTTAAGTTTTTTCACATCTACATAGTATTAATACATAAATTATATTTACCAATGTAACATGGTAGAGTTTTGAGCGTCAATATTGGCATAAATGGGGGTAATCGACGAGAATAATCCATATTAAAACCCGTTTTTGTTTCCCATGTGTTTTCATCAGGAAAATAGATGTTAACCCATATATTCAAACCTGCAGAGATAGATTTTGAACAGTTCGTTATATATTTTTTTATGGCAAAAAGATAAGATATTTCTCAGAACACGGAATAGAATAAAGAAAACGTAGTATTAAAAGATTCTTCAATTTTAATGAAATAATTTTTTAAGTGAGCCTCAAGGGTTTTAAGACAAAAGTATTATTCTTTTTTAAGATGCTTTCCGAGTAAATGAAATATTTAAACATTTTAAAGTAATTCAGATAAGGCACATATTGCTCGCACGCGTGCAAGCTACATGAATCTTAATTGAGAACGCATCTACCTAACGCTATGCGAGTAATCCACGCTCGTATACGCAACATGCAGTCATTAGGTTTGTTTTCTGTGGATGAACTAATGAACACTTTTGGAACTTAATAAACATAGTACAACTAGACTGAGCATTCTCTGAAATTCGGGAAATGGGGGTAAAACTCAGGTAGAAAAGAACGCACGTATTGTGATCCAAGTGCGTTCTCCATCGTGCATGCGCGAAGAAAGATATTTCAATAATAGCAGTGTGTCTGAACACAGTTTAAATCTGCTGCGAGTCTCCCAACATTCTGCTAATATTTTACTTACGAGGCATAGCAATGAAATCATCTAAAATGTTATTTGGTAAAGTCTGATATGTATATATTATTAATTTTTCATCAAAAACGTAATATTCAGGAACTGTGGTAAATTCCCAGTCCATTTTTTTACCTGATGTCCACAAACCTGCGTCATTAAAAGAAAAAAATTTAAGAACATTATGAAAATTTAAAATACCTTTGCATTCGACGTCTACATATACATTGTTCAAATTTAAAAGCAAATATTTTAATAAATAAAATAATATTTTTTATTAATAAACAAATAATTTTAAAGCTAAATTAAAAAAATGATAATTGTGAGAAATAACTCTATATAATCTGAAAAGTTATACATAATAATCTTTATTTGAAATTACTAGAGGAAAATCGCCGACATGTGTCTGATCAGAGACCCTTTGATAAAAGTCACGAGCTGATTTGAGCCGACTTTTGTATGCAAGGTACTAGTTTCAATAAAATCTATAACCGAAAAAGGAATATATTGTATCTCTGTTTAACTTTAATGTGTCTTTAACCTAGGCCCTTATTCTTGAAAAGAAACGTATACGAAAAATTAAGGATATACTATAGTATACGCAACCTATATTATAATATTTCCCTAATTTTTTGTATAAGTTTTTTTTCAAGAATGAGATCCCTAATCCTTAAACCCGCAGAAACGGAACACGTGTGCGTACGTACACGTATAAAAAATATGATAGTAAGTCGATGGCGATGCACAATAATTTGTAAAATAAATGTTAAGGGTATACAAAAATTGTATTTCTTTTTCTTTACGTACCGATTGTGTATCTTGAAACGTGAAAGTTACAGAACTGAGTAAAATTTATTAAGTAAATTTATTAGGTACCTACTAATGAAATTACAAATATTGCATTGAACACTTGTTCACTTTTGTAATTTTAACATCATTTTAAGATACATAATCAAACTTTTTAATTTTCAGAATAATTTTGTAAAAAACTGTGTGTTAAAATTAAACAATTCTTTTTGCAAGTATTAATTCAACACGTAATATAAAGAAATTTATGTGTTAATATTCTTAAAATATCTAATTTTGCTTACATTGTTGAAATTTAAAAGTGATACAAATATAATGTATGTAAATATAGTGCGAGAATATATTCCTCTGAAACATGGCAGACCAATCAACGCGACTTTCTCATGTCGTGATTCTTATTAGAGAGTCTCTATGTCTAATATAAGTCTGTCAGAGACACTCCTTTATTTCTCGGAAACTAAGTATTGCACTTTAATGCTGATAAAAACATAACTGTTTAGATGACTGTTTAGATAAAGAAAAAGTCATAATTCATATATTTGTGGCTTGTTTCTATACAAAATTAGCTAAAAATGAATTCTATAGTTTCCGAGTAAATGAGAATGGATTAAAATGGATCGAAATTTTATCTATCCAAATACGTATTTTAAATAACGAAATTTTTTTTATTCAATTGGATTAAATTGAATTTAATTGAATTAAAAAACTGTACTTCCTATTCAGAATTTTGAATTAAGAAGTATTCACGAGATACAGAAAAGTTAATATTATTTTTTGATTGAAAGAGGTATAGAAATGTGTTTCATTCAATTCGTATAAATGAATAAAAATGCATTCGACTTGAAAAAGATTCATTTTAATGTTCCCGAATGCATATTTTTGAAAATGAAAATCTGAATTCATTTCAATACGTTCTCGTTTAACGGGTTGTATTTATGTTTCCAAAGTTTTTATCTAGTTTTTTTTTTAAATATTGTCTAAGAACAAAGTAGTATGTCGGCAACCTTAATCCCTCTATATATACACTCAAATAACTTATTACATATACTTTTCATATTAATGAAATACACATTGTGCAGCTGTACAATCAAAATCACCTGTGTGAACATCGTAGATATCAATACTTTGCAGTTTTTGTCGATATCGTCCCACACCGCCCACAAGTATTAATTTATTTTTTAAAAACACAGTAACCATATGTCTTCTTTCAATTGGCATACTAAAATATTTCAAAAAATTATTCACTTTGTTCTATTACCTTTATCATTTATATTTAATCTTTTCTTTAACATATTTACACTGTCTCAAGAAACCATTTCTTAGATATCAAAGAATAACGCCACACATTTTTGTTAAATCTGCCTGAACCAATACCAAATTCCCCACCACAAAGATATAAATTATATCCTAAAAACTCACATAAAATAATGAATAATTAGAACAATGTCGTTCTATATAAATATGACAGAATAAAAAAAATTGTATACTTCTTGCAATAATCTGCATTCCTGTTAATATATTTTTACCAGTGCTACGATCAGTAATATCTTTGGGATATTTAAATGAAGTAAGTTCAAAGAAATCGTTACCATCCCAGCAATGAATAAATTGCTCACTGTTAATAATATCACTACTTTCACAAGATATAATACTGTGTAAAACTTTTATTTCTTTATTTTTTAAGATATCCATAGGAATTGTGAAATCCTGCAAAAAGAAAAAATTTATTATTATGTATATAGTTATAATGTATTAAGGTGATGCTGTACTCATCTTTTTATCGATAAAAAATATTTCTAATTACTATACATTAGTTTCATCAAATTAAAATTCCTTTCCCACGATTAAAATACACATGCTAATGTCTAATCTGGCACTGGTGTATTTTGTATTCAAAGCAGGAAAAAACTAAAAAATTACAGATTTATGTACCTATTCTTACTTCAAAATGATGACCAATGCTCAATTTATGAAAACATTTACTTCGTAATCTTTCTTTTCTCACTAACGCCAGGTACATCAGTATGTATATTTTAATCGTGAAAAAGGAATTTTTATTCTGTGAAACTATTATGTTATGAAGAAATTGGACAGGAAAGCTTATGTAAAAATATAAACTAAAAAAATTTATTTTAAATAAAATTTGACAGTAAAAAAAACTTAGTGCTGCTATACGGTTAAAAATACAAAATGCATGATATCACAACAAAATTACTTTTTTTTTTTAATTATCTTAAAAATATACTCACACAATGATGATTCATCCACTCATGTATGACATGAAATAAATAAGATTCCGTGGATCTTATATTAATGTTCCCAAGTAATTTCAGAAAATTTTCTCTTGACAGTTCATAAATTGAACTGATTGGCAGTTCATCGAAACGATCTAAGCAAACAGCCAAAGAAAGATCTCGTAGCACATTAATATTCAAATCTTGTGATATTAACCAAATATTAATTACATATTTTGGTGACATATAATATCTTTCAAGTCTGTCAATTACATCTTCTATTAAATTATCTACTGCAAATAGAATGCTTAACTCCAACAGGACCAAGAGGCGATCAAATTCTTTAATATCATAATGTATCGTAGAAGTATCAATTTTATCATTGTGAATCCAATTAATAAAATCCTACAAAATTTTTTATTTCAGTTGCATACAATAAGATGAATTTATATTTATAAAACATGATATAATTTCGGTGATTGTTTAGCATATATGTATAAACAAAAATCAATAAAAAAAATATCAATTGACGTGTTTCTCCATAAAATAAATAAATCTAGCAGAAAAAATGGTCACATGCACATGCATAGGTATTTTTCGCAGTATTTTAAAGGTGCGTTCCGAGTTACGCACGAAGCATATGATGCATCATTTGTCTTTGTTGTTAATCAATTAATAAAACATAAAACGTTACATTATATGTTTCACGCGTAACTGGGAACGCACCCTAGGTATTTATCCGTTTTAAAATGGTTCTTTAGTAAATCGAGTTATCGTAGAAATGTCTAATTTTTTTATATAATGAAATTGAAGTATCGAAATTGACGTATGCAAAACTTTACGGTAAGTTACAATGAAATAAAAGAAAAAAATTTTTGAAAATGTAAGTTCACGTATAATTTAGTGATAAATACGGCTCGCAGACGGTTCTTTGACTAACTGTACACAAATCTTACCATAGATTTTGCTCAAAAACGTGATTATAATAATTTAAAAAATTATGATTTTAATGGTCACAAAAAAGTAATAAGTCCAATGGCCATTCTGGAAAGATATTTACGTGCATAAACATGTAACATAATCTCATCTTGTTTTTGTTCAGTGAAGCTGCGGCTCCTGATTTACTATACTGCGTTCTACTGTTTCCTATTATTTCATTAAGATATACACATAGTTTTAATATTTTATCCAAATTATAGATATTTATAATTTTGGATGAGCCCTGGCACCCCAATTCAGCACTTTACTAAAAAACCACCTTAAAATTCTCTGCTTCATAAATACAAATTCTCTGCTTTGAAAACAAATTCGCAGCTTTAAAAACACAAATCATTTTCTTATATAATTTTTTAGTGTTTTTACACAGCAATAAATTTATTTTTAAAGTAGAGAATTTGTGTTTTTAAAGCAAACAAATACCCAAAACGTATGTGCATGAGGTCACAGAGCATCATAAAAGATGATCGCAGCGTATGCTCATATTCTGATAATAGGTCTGTTCGCGTTGCTTGTACTTTTGGCACTCGATATCTTCGATTTCTCTCTTTAAGGTAAAATATGTATCTATCTCATTTTAAGTGCAAAAATATTTGGGGATTTATTATAGAAAACATGTATATATATATATTGTATTTATTTATTACCACGTTATATTTATATTGTATTTATTTATCACTATGTTTTATACCTATGACTAACGACAATTGATTTTGATCTCTCACATACTCTTTGAACGTCTTTGTGCTAATATGTCTTATCTCACAGATCATCGTTAACATTATTATACGTAAGTTTTTTGTTGAATTAATTTGATTTATGTTTTAATGACTTATATTCAACTTTATTAAATTACAGATAATTTGAAATGTCAGATGTGAGTATTTTTTGTTAGATACGACAGATAGCATTATTATCAATTTATGAATATATGTTAATGATACTCCATTTGCTTTGCATCGTATCTTTTATATTAAATTTATACGTCACCGATTTTATTTTTATTTTGACACTGAAGAAGACCCAATCGAAAGAGTTAAAATGTTTGTCAATTTTTCTCAAAAATAAAGTATACGATTTCACACACGCCTAAACTGTATTGGCTATCATTGGCTGATTTACATCTAGCCTTGAATGTTTGGGAATTTTATGCAACGCTAACAGATCTATTGGTGTATGGCTGTGACACATTTCCTAACTTCAGTAGTTGTCAACTAAGTCAACTTTAATGATAAAAATCTTGGTTTACAGAACAGAGCGACATTTTTTCCTGCCATATTCATTTATTTCACGAAAAAACGCATCAATTGATGTATTTTTTATCAATTTTTATTTATGTAAGCTAAACAATGACCCTAATTTCATCAATATTGAAAGGAGGAGGGTTAAAATAAACATTTAGGTCCAGTTTCTTAGTTGATGATTAACTCTTAATCGAGGTTCAACTTATTCATTATTTCTTTTCAATTCTAGAATTGGAAAAAAATGAGAAATAAATTGAATCTCGGTTAGGGGCTCATTTTTACATATATGGTTATCTAAAAATTAAAAGTTATCAACAGATTCATCAATGAAATTCATTTATGAATTTCTTGATCATTTTTAATCTTTAGGTAATCATATATTGTGAAATTGGGTTTTAAGAGTTAATAGTGGGTTGTGAAATTGAACCTTACCTGGTAATTATTTATAATACCCCCCACCCTTCCCTAAAATCTTCATAAAAATATACTCATTCGACACATTTTTACTCAAAACAAAAAAATTGGGCATGGCAGAAAAACGTAGCTCCATAAATCAAGTTATTAGGCGTTGAAGTTGCAGACTTTAGAGGTTAAGATATCTGTCATTCGGACTCGATACAACTCTATGTATGTTCTGCTTTATACAAATTCACTGCTTTAAAAACACAAATTCACTACTACTAGCATTCAAAATTTTTTGTGAATTCTAACAGTGAATTTGTATTTCTAAAACAGTGAATTTGTGCTTTTAAAGCAGATAATTTGTGTAATTAATGCAGAATGTATACACAGCGCTGTATCAAGTTTGGATCGGCGTTTGAATCTGGCGTTTTTCTGCCAGATTCTTTCGTTTTGACTGAAAACGCGTCGAATGAGTATATTTACATTAAGATTTAAAGTGAGGAGAAGTATTCTAAATAATTACCATTTATTCTTATTCTTAAACATGAACAAGAATTGCTTTAGTTTAATAAACTAACCTGTAATGAAAGCTGGGCAATATCATAATTGATAATATGTTCCGTCTGATTACATTCTGAATAGTTGGCGGACAGAAGCGCAGCAAAATATTGACTCTTGCTGATCAATTTTTGTTTCTCAACCTCGAATCGCTCCGCTTTAAGAATTAGTGTCACTGTTTCACGCAATTCCTCATTTTTATTTTCCATTCTAGAATAGTATTACAGTATAGGACTTCTTTCACTAATTCCGATTAAAGGTACAATTTCGTGTGCTGCAAAAATAAGCAATTGAAGCGACAGATAAGTCGCTGTTATTCCAGTCATTGACGAGATACTGTTAAAGACGGTCGGCGCTTATGTAATTTGGCGTACCTGTTAAAATTTAAGTGAGAGTAAGAAACTAATAATATGGTACTAATTTCATGATTTATTAGTTCCGTAGACACATGTACATTAAACTTTTAAACGTTTAAATTTAATAATACTCGATTTCGATTTAAAACTGATTTTAATGCTATCATCCGGATTTGATTATCAATAGAGATGATAACTGCAGAGAAAGAATTGTAATTTTTCGACAATATTTCAGATATTATAGCATTAAAAGTAAGCATACTTATTTATACAGCATTCATATAATGAAAAATTACGAATTTAATAATGTATTATTGAAATATCTATGTTAATCTTGAATTTTTATTCATTGTCGGTAACGACATTGTTCTTCAATTATCGCCGGGTCCTTCGGGCCTTATTGATAATTATTTATTTATGTAATGAATAATCATGAAAATTTGCCCAGGGGCGACGGTCTTTAATAGTATTTCGTTGGTGTTCCAGTCAATTCCAGCGGATGAAATTTGTAGTTTGAAGGTTTGAACCAAGTGGAAGAGATTGCATGGTCGCGTTCGGCAGACTCAAGCAGAGGAGCGCACACTCTTAGGGTGAAATCACACGGTGCGGAAAAAGACTGCGAAATTTGCATTATTTTGAATAACGTAGAATAACGCTGATTGGTTGCTTTTATGGCGCATTCTCTATTCCGCAGTTGTTTTCCGCATCCTTAGAGGCTCCGCACAATAAAACGAACAGGCAACACAGAACAGAGAATAAGAATTTTAACCTTATCAGAAATCTATCATGTATTGTGGAATACACAGTTTCTGATAGGTTAAACTTCTGTTCTCTATTTCCTGTTTCTTTTATTGTGCGGAGCCTCTAACATAATTCATAACATATAAGACATAAGAAATCCAACCAATCAGAATTCTTTATTTCATGGAAAGAAAGAAAACGAAGGACTTTGATTGGTATATTTTCTTAGGCATTACGTGTTATGCGTTATGTAAGAGTCTGCTTGCCGCTTCAACTGTTGCGGAGCAGATCCATGAGCGCTCGCTGCTATTGGTGTATTTTTCTAGATCAGCCAATAGCAACGAATGTTCATGGATCCACTCTGCAACAATTGAGTCTGCTGAACGCGAACTGTGACTGTGTTCCAAAACTCACTATTAGTACTGAAAATGTATAGTACATGTGACGTAGACTGTAGATTTTCAATGCTGGCAGTGAATTTTGGAACACAGCCTGTGCTGCGGTCATTACGCGGGAGAAATAGAATAGATAGCTTACTCTAGAATAGGTCCTAACCTCCAATTCATGTGTTCGATCTTCGAGGGTGATAAGTTTCGTTCATATTTTTGATTTTTTTCGGCAACATGGACCTCTTCGAGGATCCCATTTTTAAAACTAAATATTTGAAAAATAAGCTTTGTGTGAAACGGTGGGAGAGCGATTTTATGGAAAGATTTGGACGCAAACCTAACAAGGTATATTATCTTTCTTATCCTAGCTTATATTTGTATCATGATCGGTATTAAATGTAGTTATCTGATATTTGTGTTACATTCACACAAGCTTAGTACTTATTAAATCAACTTAGAATTATGTAATTGTATATTCATTTTATTATATATGAAAGAATTGAGACTATTTTGTCTGAAGTATCTTTACATATGTTTATTAAGTACATTATCAATGAAAATTATTATATCTATTATCATACATGTCATATATACAAAATGGATATATTATTTTATCAGAGCTGTGTTGGTAACTTCACCTGGTATCATTTTATCCCGATTATTTACCAAATGTTAAACAAAAATAATATGACATCTGGATGCATCCAGGTGAAGTTTCTGTTCACGGTCTAAAAGTGTTACAGATTATTTTATAAGATTTATTTACGTCGTGTGTTCCAATATGCTCCGATATATTTCTATCATAGCTTTTACTGACTTCAACGAGCATGTTGAAGTGATTAGGAATTATAGTTGGAACATATTTGAGCATATGACATGAACAAACCTATAGACTTCATAATCATACTAGACTAGATCAGTACACACAAAAAGCAGTTTTATGTAAAGTATCTAAATATAGTAGCATAATATAATCAACTTTGACAATGAAATAATATATACATATTCTTTTAAATAATGTTATTAATAATGACAGGCATTTAATCTTTTAAAATTTTTATATGCTTTTACATTTAATTTTGCTGTCACGTATAGCAGCTTTTAGTGCTAATCTAGTACAATGCAAATGACTGAATTCATTAATAACTGCATTCCGTTATTCATTGTGAATACTGAAAATCTATAGTATGTGTAATATGAACTGAAGAGCTTCAGTATTTGGAAAAAATTAATAGAACACAGTCAATTTCTAAAACTAAGTAAAGTTATAACATTTTTATTTTTTATTATCTATTTGGCATCGAAGATATCATATGATGATGTTAGCTTTTCGTAACTGAAGTAACTTCAAAGATTTAAAGATCATCTTTGTTTTTTTTAAATTGTATAATTTTTTTTACATATTATGATTCTTCTAGTTATACATATTAAAGTATTATGCTGAGAGATTCTATAATGAGTCTGTAATTAAAAGTCCTAATCTTAATCGATAAAATTGATCAATCAATGTTAGTCGCACAAGTTGGTCAACTTCACCAATAAGCCTTAGGACTATTGACTACTCATTGTAGATCTCACTGTAGAATCAGCATTAAAGTAAAATTATCAAAATTATCAATAGTTAACAAGTTATACATTTTATTCTGTTATATTTTGACATGAAATACATATCTTATAAACTTTTTAATTAATGCCTTAATATTTTTATGCATATAATAATGAGATGAATTCATTGACCTCTGTAACGACACGCTTAATCGGGTTTAATAACATTCGTAGTTTCGAAATTAGCTATTCATAGCTATTCATCGGAAGAATGGATCGACTGTGATTGGCCAGTTTCATAATTACGGATTTATTATTAAATCCGATTAAGATTGCCGGGTAAATGTAGTCAGTGATGTAAAGAAAACACGGTACTTTATTTAAAAAATCATTTTGCAATATGCAACTACATTTTTTTAAGCCACTACTAGTGTGCATTTTCTTTGTACTAATTGAGTCATCTTATTATTTTGTGCCTAAAAGTACGATTATCTCATAAACTATTAATTTCATAAAAAATTAATAATTTACGAGATTTATTTAGACACGAAGATAACATATAGCTTCTGTATAGAAAATTCCCTTGAAAGTCTCAAGTCTTA
>NW_017305811.1:243061-262197 GCF_001594115.1 Trachymyrmex septentrionalis | reverse complement strand
ATATATATATAAAGTTATATGATTTTAATTAAGAAAACAAAACCGAAGGAGATCTTCGAAGTTACTCCACCTAGAAAAAAATCAACATCATAATACAATATTATTTTTGATACCACACAAATGATAGAAAATATTTTTATTACTTAGTTTTAGAAACAATAGTTTGTAACATATGCGCATCTGCGCGCGCGCACACATCTTTAATGCTACATTCTGTACATATTATTGAATTACAATTATATTGGTCATTGCATTACAACAATTATGTTTATTTTTTGTAAATTCTTTTTTGTAAATAGAATGACATAAAAGAAGCAGATTTATCTATCAAGGAAGCATATAAGATGTATTGGAAATTGAAAACACGAGCGCTCGAGGAAACTCTTACAGACATTACTTTCTGCGACGATATGCAAGACAATATCTCTAATAAATCACCGCGAAAGATAGTAAATAATCAGAAGCAAGACAAGAATCTGAGTCCAGAAAAAGTTACAAAAGATTCAGAGAATATAAATCCTTACAATAGCAAACGTTTGACGGAAATTGAAGACACATTCAACCAACTGGATTCAATGAATGTTGAAGGAGCCTGGGGCAATCATCTTAGTAAAAACAAGGAACAAATACCGAAGAAGAAGCAAACTCTGTTGATTGGTAAATCTTCTTCCTTTCAATTATCTAGAAATAAGTTTGAGAGTTCAACATTTACTAAACGAAACCCGAGAAAATCGCTGTCATTGATAAAAATAAAGAATAAATCTGAGAATATTCTAAATATCTCGAGCGTAGACCAGTTGGATACAGATAAAGATACAGCTGTTGATGAGGCAAAGCCTATATTCGGCGAATTGACGAAAGTAACATTTGAGAAAAGCAAACCTGTTTTACAACACTCCATTAATGTTGTCCAACAATTGGCCGACGGCCATGCGACTGGCGTAAGCCGTAATTTGAATCCAGGTTGGTTGCATCGATGCACGAGAGACAATAATTTGGAAGTGACAACGATCAATCCTCAAAGACTGTCGGGCACTAGTGATTCTGGAATAGATTCCATGGAATCCAGCATTTATTCTCCGAACGACTTGGCGCCCACTGTGCATTTTTCATCGTTTCAAGTCTCGGATGAAGAAGATTTTATATGTAATAGTGAGTCTGAGGAAGAACACGGCAATAAACGCATTAGAAACTTCAAAAAACGATTGAGTGATCAAGATGGTTATCCAATAAAACGACGACGTATTCATATTGATTCCGATTCTACGATCGCTAGATTTCATATAATCGATAGCAATACGTCCAAGTTGACTTCCTATGTCGATAGAAGTTTTAATTTATTGTGTAGAGATGAGCATAGTAAAAATGAAATTGACAATGCTAATGCATTTAACTTGACTAATAATATTAGTACAAGCACAAATATAATAAACGAATCAAATAGAATTAAAAAAGATGCAATTACTTTAGATTCAAACATTGAATCAAATGTTATCATTAAGGACAAAATGACATGTGAGAATGTCTGCCCGACCGAAAACGATCAAACTAAAGAAGTATTTAGAAAAATTGATGTTATTTCAAAATCAACCAATCTTAAGAATCAGAAAGACTTTTCAACGTCCGACGAAAAACCTGTGAAATGTGCAAGAGTCAAACAAGTATCTAACAATTTCGATCCCAATTATACAGAACAAAATAATAAAGAATCTAAGACAAGGACAAAGACGAATAAGAAATCTCAACGAAGTAGAAAGAAGACGACCGATAATAAAAAAAAATTCAATGTAAAAAGAAAATCTTCTAGAAGAGAATCAAATTTAGAGAAGGATAACGAAGAACAAAATTTAGATTTAGAAATGAAAAAAATTCCGACATATAATGTAGAAATGTTACAAACGATTCCTCGCTCTAACATCAAATTAAATGGAATTGGCAATCTCATCACGCAGTTTTCCGAAACTGTTTCCACAGATGCAGTAAAAAAAGATGTCTCGATATCTTCAACAGCGAGCACAAAATTGACTGCGAAGGAAAAGCTGAAGAAAAAAATAGCTGCTGGGACGATGAATGATAATTTTGTGAGGATAAATCTGAAGAAAAAAGTATTTGTGCGACATAAAAAGAACTTTAATTTTGTTAGATACAAGAAAAATCAATGGAAACAGAGGAAGAAAGATTTGATGTCTAGTGAGAGCAATTTGGACGCGGCCGACTTTATCGATAAAAATAGTATGACATGCTTCAAATGTGGTGAGTCTGGGCACTTCAGTAAAAACTGCTCGGCTTCCAAGGGCAACGCTCTTCTACCTTTAGAAGAAATCGACGACTCGTCGAACTTTCCAACTTTAGAGGAAGCTGAAAAAATGGCAAATGAGACTGCCATGATCGCTCACGGTCATAAGCAACTTCCCAAACAACCATCGTATTTTGCTACGAAGACTTGGCAAGACGAAGAAGATATAACGGAATTATTTAATGACGACTTTGCAAATTTTGATGAAAAGAGTGACACATTAACTTTCGGGTGTAAGGTGCCACAGGAATTGATATCCAGATTATTGCCGCCTCAAATGGAAGAAATTGATCCGTTATATGATGTGAATGAAGATAACAGTCTCATTCAAACTCCCACTGAAGTTTTCGAGGCATTACGCATGTTTGGTCATGAAAGTTTCAGAATTGGTCAAGAAAAGGCAATAATGAGAATTCTATCTGGTCAATCTACCCTGGTAACGCTATCGACAGGCTCTGGGAAATCTCTATGTTATCAATTACCAGCATATTTATATGCTCGACGTTCTGTTTGTATCACTCTGGTAATTTCACCTTTGGTATCCCTGATGGACGACCAAGTGACAGGCGTACCGTCATTTCTGTCTGCTGCGTGTTTACATACCAATCAGACGGTAAAAATAAGAGAACAGGTGATACAATCTGTGAAGGATGGAAGAGTGAATATTCTGCTGATGTCACCGGAAGCGGTGGTAAGCAGCGAGAAATCTACTGGTTTCGGCGCTCTGCTCGGGCAGCTACCACCAATCGCATTTGCCTGCATCGATGAAGCCCATTGTATCTCCCAGTGGTCGCACAATTTCAGACCTTCCTATTTGATGGTTTGCCGAGTACTCAAGGAAAAGTTGAAAGTGAAAACAATATTGGGACTCACGGCGACTGCTACGAAAATGACAGTGGAAAGTATAATAAAACATCTAGACATACACGACGGAATAGCTGGTGTCATTTCGGACGTGCCTTTGCCTAGGAATCTCATCCTAACGGTATCCAAGGACGAAAACAAGGACCAGGCTTTAATCGCATTGTTAAGAAGCGAGAGAATCCGCGAATGCCATTCTGTAATAGTATATTGTATTCGTAGGGAGGAGTGTGAGAGAATCGCGGGATTGTTAAGAATATCGCTGCAGGTAAATATTAAAATTTTTAGTTTTCTATAAACGAAACAATAAAAAATATAAATCTTTTTACATAAGATAAGAAATTAATTTTTTTCATCACTTATGTAAGAGAAATTGAAGTATAAAGTCTTTTAAATAAGATTTATATTAAATGTATACATCCGATAGGATCCGCGAAATCCTGAGAAGCCAAACATAAAGATATCCGCAATAGCTGAAGTTTATCACGCCGGTATAACATCTGATAGACGCAAAATTGTTCAAAAAAAATTTATGGACGGGACGATTAAAATTGTGGTTGCCACAATTGCATTCGGAATGGGCATCAATAAACCGGACATCCGGGCCATTATTCATTATAATATGCCCGGCACCTTTGAGGGATATGTACAAGAAGTTGGTCGTGCCGGAAGGGATAATATTACAGCACATTGTCATTTGTTCTTAAATCCCGTGGTATCATATTTGATTAAAAATTTGAAATTGCTCTACGAAAAACTCTTTCTTATTTATCTTGGAGATCTCTTTACTAATAAAATCAATTATTCGTAAATAGGAAGACAGTGATAAATGGGAATTGCGCAGACACATACACGCGAATGGTGTAGACAGATATACGATTAGACATCTACTTCAGAGGATTTTCATTCCTTGTTCTTGTACAAAGATCAATGAGAAAAATTCAGGTCGAAGATGTCCTGGTCACGAAGTCGCTCTTCCAATTGATGAAACCGTTCGAGTCCTTGACATCACGCAGGAAATGATTTTAACATTATTGTGCTATCTCGAACTACACCCGAAAAGATTCATTACTGTACTACCGTCCGTGTACGTTCAAGCGCGGGTTTCAAGTTATGAAGGATCACACGCTCTCAAAGAAGCCGCACAATCCGTAAGACCTTCACAATACTAATAATACTATATTTTATTTTTCTTTAATTTCTATAGAATTTTTTTAAGAGCAGTGGTATAATACAAAAAACTGTAAAAAGATTTTATTATATGTTATAGAAAAGAATATGAAAATAAAAAAAATATTACAAATTTTTTATTTTAGTCTCCACCGCTCGCAATGGCAATAGCGCTGGACATGAAAAACGGGATTTCACATAAAAATATTGTAGAATTCTCAGTAATTGACATTGCATCAGCTATCGGATGGGATAGTGGCGTAGTAAAGAGTCATCTTAAAACTTTAGAATGGAAGACAGGAGGTAAGAATTTTACATTCTTTTTACTTCAGAGAATTTCTGATTTTTCTGAAACGTATTTCATTTACATGACCATGAGTGTTATCTGAATGTATTTCGCAGTTGATGGCAAGAAGAAACGGTCAGCCATATCTGTAGAATATCATAAACTCGGTTTACGAATGAAAGCACCGGGCGATCTTAGTGACATTGAACTAGACGAGGCACTCGATACATTGATCACACGTACGCAATCTCAGGAATCCTTGTGTTTACAACAACTCGAGCTCACGTCCTCCGCGTTTAACAAAATCAGCGTGTCGTCAATCAAACATTGCTTGGTCTTAGATGATAACGTTATGAAGAGATCGGAGGAACTTAAAGATACTATCAGAGAATACTTCCAATCAGATTCTTTAAGTAATCTCAATATCAGTTTTCAGGTACGTCTTTGACTCGTTACTGAGAAATTTATTTAAAATCTATAGTATAAAAATAATTAAAATTGGAGATACATTGTTTTACCATTTTTACCTTTTTGTAGAATAAAATGACGAACGAGCAGCAGATCGCAGCCGATGTCCGCAATTTGATAATATGTTATAGGGATACTAAGTTCACGGGTCGTGCCGTAGCTCGTATCTTTCATGGAATACAAAGCCCGAATTATCCTGCATTGATTTGGTATAGATGTCGTTTTTGGAGAATTCATATGGCTGCAGATTTTAACACAATTTGCAAAATCGCAACCAGGGAAATTCTAGCGTTACGATAACGAAATAAATTGACTGAGTGATATAATTAATACATTATATTTAATCCGATTTTTATTTACACTCACTTTTAATTCTTGTCAACTACAAATTAATACACATACTCAAATTTAAATGTATTTCAGATACACAGATAGATACACAAAATGTATCTCTATATGTGTATCTAGATACATATATGGAGATACCGAACACTAGCCATAGTCGATTATTTCCAAGATATTTTATAGTTTCTGGACTTTTTTATAGATCTTATATAAATCATAAGATCAATCCGTTAACGCCTAACAGTATTCGTATTAATAAACACTCATGATTTTACAATCTTTTTCTTTTGTTTTTATTATATCATCTTTTGGATCAAATTATATATTAATAATAATTATTATAAAATTTTAGATGAAAAAGAGATTTTAAAGGTTAATGGATTAATCACACATACAGTGTTTCAGTTTCTAAAAATGAATATAACTCAAGGAACTTTACAAAAATCTACGAGGATTCGATTAATCTGTTACATTTTTGTCCCTCTTGCATCTTTTAATAGTCTACAACTGCATTTATAAATAATCTATGATTTTTAAATGCTTGTAAAGTTCTTATAAAACGTTCGTTTATATAATCGCGAATGTGAAAGGGGTAAATATTAAAAGTGATTATGTCTATAACCATAAATCCATGAAAGATCGAAGGATTGAAATACCTATAGATTCAGGGATCTGTCATTATAATCGACATAGTTATAATAACAGCTACTTATCTTGTCCAGTGTAAAAATCGTTTTGAATTTTTAGGTAAATTATGATTGCGTTCAATTGGGGCACTCACGCGCTGTAAGCATTCTATCTTTATACCGTTCCTTACATGCGCTGTAAACGGTCTATTTTTATCATTTACACTATGCGAAAATTTGTGACTATTTCATATAATTCGATTAAAAATTTGTATTATTTAAGCGCCAATTGCACTAACACAGCTGATTTATATTTTCAAAAAACTTGTTAACAATATTACAAATTTCTAATAGGATTGGAAAGAAATTATTTGTACACTAGGCATATCAGAAATCAATATCTCAAGTGAGATCAATTATGATTAAATAGTTGGTTAAGATAAAATGAATACTTGTATTTTGTTTATATTATATGATTATATTAATATATAATTATAATAAATTAGAACTTAAGAAGGAAATGGTACAAAATTTTAATGATAATTAATTAACTGGAGCTATCAGTGCAATCAAGTTTACGCAGACTATTTATGAACATGTATTCTTTCTGTGCGTAAAAATGCAAGACAAATAACATGGCACGATAGTATAATATCGAAAAGATGGAATAGAGAGAAAAACAAACAAGAGAGAAAGTCAATGAATGGCTCGTTAAATAAAATAATATTTGGAAAGATATTTTCACGCATTATTCTACTTCATATTACGCAAGACTCATTTGTATGAAAGGTTTGATATTAAAAACTGGCGTCAAGTTGAATCCCACACTTTTTCTTCCAATCAATGTAGTAATAGTTATTTAATTACCTTTGATAGTTTAAAGGCTTAGAACGGTCGTATGGAATACAAGAGATTCGAGATTGAAAATTCTACAATATAATTCATTAGTGTCATTCTTTTGAATCATATAAATAAAATAATTTAAATTTAAGATTTATTATATATTACTCGTGTTTTTCACCTTTTCTATTAATCGATTTTTTTTTAATTCTATAATTTGTTCATTAAAATTAAATATTTTTTCAAAACAAATTCAGCCAAATAATTCATTAATGTGATTCTTTTGTATCATTATCTTGGGATATATTTAAATAAACTTCACGCCGAATTTCTTTAAACAGCACATGCTTACATCACTGCTTTTATTAATTAAAAGAGAGAGAGAAAATGAGAGAAATTTTTTAAGAAATAAAAATGAGAAAATAAACATTTTATAGTTATATTTATTGCATATAACCTTTTATTAAACAATGTTAAATTATATATACATATTTCCATACTTGGAAAAAATCACAAGCATTAAAAAAAATTTAAGTATTTCGCTTATTTGTTATAACAACGATACACTTGGGTAATTAGAAGTACACTTCTATAGGGACACTAAAGTAAAACATCTTTCAGCAGTAGCAATGTCAAAATATCCAATCTGAAACATTCAATAAAAACTGAAGTAACAATTAAAGTAACGATCGAATCGATGTCGTTACCGTTACAGATAGAAAAAAGTAATGATAGTTACTAAAAAAAGTAACTATATTATAAGTAATGCGGTACTTTTTAACTTTGCAACTGTCGAATCATTATTTTTCCTACAATCGTTGGTTTAAGAGTACATGAATAATAGTAATAATATATAAGAATATATTGTTTGTCCTACTCGATCACTGGTAATTAATTCGATTACTTTTTTCAGAAAAATATATTATGAAACAAAGAAAAAAGAGTAAGATTCGCGCATGGGATGTCCAGCGTATTATCCGCGCGCTTTACTTGCTCAGCTACACCGATTAGTTGCGTCTCACGTTATAAATGCGGTATATAATCCATATGGAAAATTTTAATTAATGTCTCGTGAATTATTATCCAGTGACACAATTTTTACTGTAATTGATAAAAGGGGTGTATTATACATATTCAAAATTTAACAAAATTTAGAACGTTGGAGGTGGATCACTTTTGTGAGTCACGGGCGCTATTTCATTAACAAGAGAGAATTTTTGTAAAATTATCGATATTCATAGACTGATCTTATATTTAAATAACGTAAATTTATCTCACACAGACGCTTATGACCTTTTATTGTATTTTAAGATATATGTAAGATGACGTTGAATATATAAGATCGGATTATGAATATTGATTTATGAATAATAAATATATAACAAATTATAATAAAAAGATATTTTACTTATATCTTTTTTGTTTCTATATAGCGATCAGAGCGAGAAGAACGAGTTCTTTCGCTGTCTCGCTCGCTAAGCCAAGCTGAATTAAACGCGGCGTGCCCGGACCCCAATGGGCATTGCTAATTTATGCCATGGTACATATTTTACAACACAAAACAAAATTTTACATGGATTTAAAACTTTCTACGCAAAACGGGATAAGCGGATTAAATACATCTTCAAATTCTTTTGTTAATAACTTTTTAACAAAAACGCGTGACGGCTAAACCTTTTGAACCTTCACTCAGAGTTATAATCTTGACAATATATATGTCAAAATCAATGAACTAGGTCGTTGGTGTTATGCAGTTTTAATTTATAATTCCGTCAAGGATTGACAAGAAGAAATACAATAAACATAATTATTAATAAAAAAACATGAATATTTATATAAAGAAATGGTAACGATAATATAAAGTGTTTCTCCAATGAAGCAATATTCGACAATCTTCCACGCGCAACAAATACACATATGATTATTGTAATCATGACATCTCTTAATAATAACAATGATAGGCGTTGTATGATGTATATAGCATATATACGTATGTCGTCATATATTTAAAAATACATTAAATTAAAGGATTGTCAACAACTGTACGCATGGGGACACAAATGTCTTAATATCTAAAGTTGCGTATCGGAGAAGACATAAGAAGGAATGAGAAGGCATGAAAAAGCATGTTAAGGCATTTGTGTTCCCGTATGTACATATTCGTAAAAAAGATAAGAAAGTGAGTGAAGAAAGTTAAGAAAAATTGTGATCGACTTCTGGGCTTGATGTTTTACTTTTACAAATAACATTTTTCAAATAAAAAGTTCATAAAAAAGATAAGAGAAAAATTTTCTTTTCATTAATCTTGTTTTAGAAGCTGCGCACAATCAAAGATGCAGGAAACAGGGAACAGAGAATAAAGATTTTAGCCTATTAAAAATTACGTACTGTGGAATACACAGTTTCAGATGGATTGAAATTCTTATTCTTTTCCCTGTTCCGTATTCCTGATGGTGTGCAGCTCCTTAAAATTCGAGCAGTCTGCATATATAGATTGTTCAAATATATCTTGAAGAATAGTGAAATTTGTAAGAAATGTTAATATCAAGTTTTTCTTGTTTTAAATAATTGGATTGTTTATTGGATCTTTATGTTTCTTTTTTTTTTTTTAGATTAAAGACCAAAGATTAGACCAAAATCGTCTCTAATCTTATTTTTATGTCTAAATATAGGCCATGCTGTCAGATTAACATTTCCGATTCTCCAATAAGACTATAAATGATTAAAAAAAAAAATGACAGTCCTAAAGTGATAATACGCAAAGTATTTATATTCTTATATATCAGCTTGAACTAGTTCTATAATTATATTCATTTGTGCGCGCAAATGAAATTGAGAGAATACCCGACTGATTAAATTCCGAATAATTATCGAATTTGATTGCTACTTAATAATAATTTTGATTGCTACATAAAAATACGGCTAACAATAATAAAAAAGAATGTTGTAAATGAATATTGTCAAATCGTCTTCGTGGCAAAATCTTTCGTTGCTCTCGTCAACGAGAGGAGGGGCTGTTTCTTACAGCAAAATTATAAACTAATGTAAAAGTATCTCAAGTACAAATATGTTTGCGCGTGTTACGATATAAAAAGACTTTGTCAAAATGTACAAAATTCCGATTTTTGTATCCGTCGCCTGATGCGCTAAAATTTGTGTATATCTTTCATTTCGCAAATACCGAATGTCGAAATTAAATTCGATCGTTATGCGAGTTTAACATTATAGAAATGGATCGCAAAACTGTCGATAATTGGAAAATGCAATATTCATATTTCTTAATAAAATTTTGTTAGATACTGGAGCATTATAGTGAGCTGTGAATTTTTATTTACTAATTCTATTAATCATTGATTGTATGATTTATCATCGATTATTTTTCAAATAATATACATAATGTTTATGCGTGCGTGTGCATAGGTGTGTGCGTGTGTGTGTGTGTGTATATGTGTGTGCGTGTGTGTGTAATACTGATCTAACCAGTTCCAAGGATTTTTGGCAGTCGGATTTTAAAAATGTTTAAACTTTGTATATACATACTTTTTGCCAGTAATACTTGCTGGAATGCATTAACATTCCTTAATACATACAGTAGAACTCCATCTGTCACGATATTTTCATTTACGTTTTACTTTAATCTTTTGCTCATTTCTATGCCAATAACGAATCTTGGGCGCAGATAACTGATCAAAATAAATATATATATTCCATAAAGTAAGAATTTGTGAAAAGAGATCTATAAAAAAGTTAAATATACGTGAAATTATAAATATGATAAATCTAAATTCCAGATTTAAAACAGTATCCTTGCTGTCATTCAGTCGTTCACCAAAAAAGTGAAATGACTGCTTTTTTATATAAAAGAATGCAACAAAAAATAACTTTTCAGACATTGAAATAGTAATAAAATGGGACATTTTTTTAATCAAAGTAATTTAAGAATATTTTTTAAGGCCATTATAAAAAACATTTATTCTTATTTTTCTGAATGTGCATTTTTTTGATCTAACAATATAGCAAATTCTTTTTTATATTATGGTTTGAAAGTTTATAATAAGAATAGAACAAATTAATAATACTAATTTTATGATTTATTAGTATCCTGATGTTTCATAGATATATTTTATATGTACATTCAGGATGGAATCCCACGAGGCATATTCGCCGCGTATCGCGTAAGCGCATAATCAATTAATAATTAGTAAAACGCGAAACTACAGCAGATCGCTTCTGATTGATTACACGGTTACGCGATACGTACACCTCGTAGGAATCTAACCTTAGAACTCAATACTCGATTTTTACTTAAAACTGCAATTTTAATATTACCTAAGTTTGATTATTAATGGAGAAAATAATTGCAGAGAAAAAATTGTAATTTTGCGGCAATATACAGGATGAGGTGAAAGTATCGAAACTCTGAATATCTCGAAAAATATGTGTTTCAGATAAAAGTTGTAAGATTTAAAAAGATCTTTTTATTGATCTTATCAGTTTGATCTTGATCTTGGCGATGCCATCCAAAGTCAAACTGATAAGATCAGTAAAAAGATCTTTTTAAATCCTTCAACTTTTATCTGTAACACTTCTGTTTATATTTTCCAGGATATTTAAGGGTTCCGATACTTTTGCCTTATTCTGTATATGAGATTATAAATTATAACATTATAAGTATATACATACTTATTTATGAAGTATTTATATAATAATAAAAAATCACGTATTTAACATAACGTATTATTAGTTAAATATTTATGTTAATAATCACAAATTTATATCAATTATCGATAATGTCAACGCTCTTCAATTATCTCCGGGCCTTTGGAACCTTTTTAGTGAATGACAAAAATTTATCCAAGATAGACGATCTTTAATAGCATTTCGTAGACGACAGAGATGACAGAGATGGAATCAATTAACAGCTAAGAAGAAGATTGAATGCTGCAAGCCAAATCTCCAATTAAGTTCCAGAAATTGACGTTTAATATGAAAAAATGACTTTTTGCAATATTTGCTTTTGTAAAAAAAAAAAAATTATAGAATTTTGATTAAAAATTATGAATATATTGATCATGCTCTATAAAATGCATTTATTTTTAATATTTTACTTTTCTTCCATGATATGAAGATTTTAAATATAGGATGTTTCTAAAATAATAAATTTATCGTCTATTGCAAACTCATATACACATACAGAGTATCTCAGAATAATCGCCAAATATCTCGTATACTGATAGAGCGGACTAAACTGAGTCGAAAAGTCTTCTACCATTTTGAAATTTTCAATAGTCAACAAATATTGATCATTAAAAATTGCCGAATATTGAATTCAATAATTTTTATCAAAGTTGCATTAAAAAATTTTCTAAACTCATCTTAAATTTTGAACAAAAATACTGGGCTGAACTGGGCTGAGGTCCGATTCGCGCTTACAGCGCTATCAACACGCTCACGGTCGGTCCGATTCACTCCCTGAATTTTGCGTGAACGAAGTGTCATGGATTTTTTAATTCGCACACGCTCACGGTGACTGCTCATGGGTTGGCGTGAGCATCCACTTTATTTGCGCGGGAAAAAGAGGACAATCTAATATGAATTGTGAATGTGGAATAGATGCATCCAGGTAGTATAATCGCTTACTAAAAATAATCAAATGTAATTTATAATAATAATTAATATTAATTGTTTTAATAATTAAATATGATTGGATCGAGGTTATAATATCGTTGATTATCGCCGGATACTCACATCACACTGAATTGATTTGACAATAAAAATTTATTACACAACATCGAGCGTTTTTATCAGTTCTTTCCGAAATGGCAGATATTCGCATGCCATTTGACAATATGATCCATATATATCCATTATTGACAAGTATGATATATATAATTATGGGCCTCGATAATTCTTTTTCTTCTTCTTAAATTTAATGGCTCCCGCCTCCCGAAATAATAAATGGAGGTCGATACGGCCAGATCATGTCCTTATGAGAGATGCAAAAGATTAAAAGTGATGCAATGCCCGCGAAAATGGCGAAGCCCGCCCGAATACCGAGCGCCTGCGTCTAATGCGTCTATGGCATCGTCACGCCGCGCGAACGCGCGTCAGGACGAACGAGTCGTCCAAAATCATGGGACGGTAATGAGTGTTTCAATGCTCGGTCAAAGTCAGCAACACTTTCAAAAATATATAACTTGTAGCACCCGAGCAGAGGCGCGTCCACCACGGACGAGTGGTTCTTCAGAACTCGGGTCTCGATAATGAATCGGACCGATTATTAACATCATAAGAACTGTGAGCTCTGTGGGTGTGAATCGGACCGCAGCCCTGAAAAGCCCGGGAATTTTTTTACAAGACATTAGTAAACATCCTAAATATATTCATAAAATTTGATATTTTTCAGTATATATATATATATAATTTTTTTTTTAAACGTGTACACTCAGGGCCTAAAAAAGGTTGCAACATTTTCTTTTTGATGGGTTTCAAGATGCAGCTTACTCATCGAGCGATTTTTATTTTAATCCATAAGTAAGAACTAATCGCTTGATAACTGCATAAGTTTTAAGGATATCCATTCACGATCAAAATTGGCTATTTTTTGATTCGCTCTTTTGTTTAATCCGAAATAGTTAATTAATAAACCATTTTTTTAAATTATTTGTACGTTTGTAAGATTATTTATAACATTATTTATAACAAGTTTTCCATTTTGATGTATGCATATAACGACTTGACCAATTATGTCGTTTGTATTTCGCTGTAACATTTTTTTATCTATAAGAATCTTTTTATCTATAAGAATCTTCTGGTAGAAACTGAAGAAGAAATAATGGCCCAACTACATTCTGCTTTCGCAACTGTAGTTAAAGAGACAATAATAAGATTTTATTAGGACCGACACATGAAATCAAACATAAGCATATTCAAGCCTATGACGGTCAAAGCTAGATCTTCGAAATGCCCAAATAATTCACAATGAATTATCTATATCCTATATACATGCATATATACCATATTCTTGTAGTTATTCAAAACTGCTCGCCGAAATTATTCCGGACTTTATCAAACGCAATTAAACTACTGCAATAATATCACAAGTTAAATTAATAACAAGCAAATTCCAAATCTTCAATCCGATATCATAAGGGTGTTAATGTGCTGAAAAACTTTAAATAAGTAGTCAAAGAGATATATGCTATAGCGAAGTACAAAACGACACAATTAATCGAGTCACGTTATATCAAAATAGAGAGCATTTTGAAAACTTGTTATAAATAATTAACATTTTTTGTTAAACAAGGATGACATGACACCCGGGGAGTACCCAGGGAATCCGAACATGCTCCTGGAAGGAAACCCTAGTCTCTGCATATATAGAGAGAAACCTGAGAAAGGACATGAAGGCCTTTTTCCTATAAAATATTTTGTGTACTACAGCCCTCTGAAGAAGTAGATGTCAACTACACAACAATCCACTTCTTTGGGATGCACTGATGGAAATAAATCGCTGAAATCGTTAAAATCTCTATTAATATGATAAATTTTAGTTATTTCAGCAGATTATTTTTATTAGGAGCATCGCAAAAAATGGATATTGTTGTGTTCTCCCTCAATATTTCTCGGTGCCCTCTCAATATTTTTTAAGTCGGCGCCTATGATAATTTACATGTTTTTCGACGTATGCAAATTAGGCCCAACTCTATACAAATACACAAAAGTATCGGACTTCATGAATACATTCACATTTATAAAATCACATATGAATAAAAATACTCTACATAAATGTATGTGTGCAGCACTCAACAGTCAGGAAGATATGCGTATGTAATCTATAATAAATTATATATAAAAGAAAACATCAAATCTCAAAGAGATATGGCAGACACTTAGATTCCTATGTTCACGAGTTCTATATTTCTTTATCTCTTGATTTTATATAAGTGTGCCAATAGATATATTTATTCAGAATCATAAAAACTACAATATATCTCAAAATGGAGAAATTATATCGAGTCATTTTTCCAAAATAAACGTGTGGAATCTTTTGGCTTGTGGCATTATTTTCAGTATCCAAAAATTTACAAGAAATATCTTGACTAGTTCAAAATAATAAAAGAGAAACTTTTTGTAAATTATTGTAATCAAATAAAGCAAATGAGAATTAAAATTCTTGCTAAAGTTGCTCGTTCCATCATTATTGGAGCAAATCATCCTCGTGAATGAAGTTCCACTGCAGCCTCAATATATATCGGATAAGAATTGTCGGCGGAAAGGAGGGCGGAATACATAGAAGGTGAGAACATTTTCTCGCACACCCATTTACATATTATACGCCACGTAGATAGGATCGAGCTGGTCCGCGAGAAAGCCATCACGCAAATGCATCCGTTGCTTCTCACCGCGCGAATTAATGGGTACCACACCGGGGTCCACTACAACTACTACGCCAACTACCAAATGGTGTTCCTCGAGCACAGCACTCGTCACCAGAGCTACAAGATCGAGGGCTTCGCTTTCACTACCGTCCAATTCTACCACTACCACTAGCAGATTGGTCCATGTGAACACAGCGCTGGAAAAAAATACGATAACAGATTATTAGTAGCGAATCGCCAATATAAAAATTAAGACTAAGAGAATATAGATTCGTGACAATATATTAGTATTATAAATTATCAAAAGATTAAGAAATATTTAAAATATTTAAATTGCATTAAACTTCAAAAGAACTTACCATTCTGCGATTTTCTTGTGACACCGCATGACACTGTTTTCGATGTCTATTGGATGATAGCGCATACCTCGTAGTAAGATGGCCTCGTCGAGAGCGCCGACGACGAATACGGCATCATGAAGTTCCGGATCGCTTGGAATGAGATCAGCCTCGGGCACATTAGTATCACCGGGTACATCGCTAATCACTGACTGCTGGATGCTCTCGGTCCTTCTCAAAAAACCAAGGTAGCCAGTCCGTGCATAGACTTCGCTCGTATTGCCAGTAACTAGTCTCGCGTTAAAATGATCAGCGTAATCGCTCTCATCGCCGTAAATTGTGAAATAACCGCTCGCGTTGTGTGATGATTGTACCCAGATTTCGCCTAGATGCGAGTCACCACATTGACCTTTGGTTTCAGGATTCGCGATGATTACTTTTACCCCAGGCAGTAATTTGCCCGATTCCATCAAGCACAGAGAATGTGGACTGCCTCGTTCCACCAAAGACACTCTGTCATTACGTAATGCACGAAGGTCTACATAGACTGTCGAGGGCTCCGGACTGGATGCTCCCTGGTAAAAAAACAGAATCAAGAAAATAATATAAAAATAGGTCTTCAGGATCCATATAAATGCTTAATCTCGACAATCAATTTTACCTGTAAGCAAATGGCAGTGTTTACCCTACAGCCAAATGAGGTGGAGACTGCGCGCGGACTCAAACCGAGTGCGGAGAATAGCTTACTAAAGCTCGTTGTTAATGCGATCCGTGGTCTCTCCTCGGCGACGACGACACATGTTCTAACACATGCTAGACTGACGCCTCGCGCCTTGAGCGTGTGTACCGAGGAACCGAGTCCCTTCGTGCACAGTTCCATAACACCGTACGAGCAAAAAGTATCTCTTACTCTAGATTGGCTGACTGCCGACAACCAGAGTGCAGGGTTGGCTTCCACCTGGCAATGATAACAAAATGATTAAATTAAATATCTTCATTAGTCGATTTTCATTTATTATTGTTAAATTTTTTTAATAAGCATAAGAATTGTGATACTTGCCTCCGATGGTGGTATAAGTATAGAATGATGTCCACTATATATACTGCTGAGACACCATAAGGCAAAACCAAGGCCCGAGTATGGATCCAGACAAAGAGCGATGTGTCTGGAAGGATAGAGTTCACACGCTAGCTTCATGGCACGGCATAACGAAGTAACTGCTGCATGAGACATCTTGATGCCAGCGAGCATGCCCGTTGTCGAAACACTGAAGTCGAGGTAGGCCAGCATCTCCGCGGTGGGTGCTCGATACATTACCGGTAGTTTCTTCTTTGGCATGTCGTCCATATCTAAGATCATTGGCCAACTCTTCACGTCAACCACGTTGTTTGCTTCCTATACGTAGCAACAACACCAATCAATCAAAATGTATACCTTCGTCACATTCTAATGGATATTACAATCAAATTTCATCATTTTTTATTACCTTTGTCTTCAATAATTTAAGTAAGTTCTGGTTAGTCAACACGAGGACAGATTTACTGACGTCCACGATCATGCGAACGGTCGGCAAGGTCGTTTGGAGATTTTGAGGATGAGGTGGCCTGATGGTTACCGGCACAGCGCCAACATATAAACAGCCATAAAACGCGCATATTAGATCAGTACCAGGTGGGAAAATAAGTGCTACATGGTCTCCAGTGTTAATCCTCCCTCGATCCAAGAGTAGATTCCCAATCCTCTCAGCTTTCTTATGCAACTGCGAGCAGGACAATGAGGTAGCCACGGTGCCCTTCGCGTTTAATGATGTAAATATCACATGATCTGAAGTACTGACAGCGCGCCACCGTAGAATTTCGGAAATGAATTGGTACTAAAAGATGAATAATAATATAATAAATAAATATTGAAGTCACTTTTTCTGTCTACGTATGTGGGCTTTTGTTAAGTTTCATTGAACTTACGAACCTTTTTAGCATTATCACTATCTTCGTCTAGGACACCCATATCTCGTCCCTGGGCAGAAGCTAATCGGTTGCCTTGGACAATATTTCCTACCATAACACTGGCCGGTCCAACATCTGCAACAGAATCCCCCGCTACACGCCCCCGCACCATTCCGTTAGTAAACCAACACAAACACTCAACCCAATAATGAGTAGCTGACATACTCTCCCCTGACTGAGGCCGGAAAAATCAAAGCTAGAGCAATCTGATTTTCACCATCGAAGCCAACAATACAAGCGTTCATGGGTCTTCTGCTTCACAGGTCTACGCTTTAATAATACATGCATTCACGAATCTTTGGATCCATGGATGCTTGAATTTTCAAATAACTTTCTTTTAATCGAACAGTACAAACTAATTGTACACAGATCCCAGATTGATTACGTTATACACTAAAATGTAAAATTAAAAAAAAATACAGAAAAACACTGAATGCAAGAAAGTAAAAAAATAAGGTGTTTCTAGCGATAAAATAGTTCAGCAGAAAGCAGAACCTCTTGTTAATCGTTGAAATCAATTATGTTTGTACTTAATTAAGATATTAACAATAAGAGGTATTCAGAACTCAGCCAAAAGAAAGAAAGCTAACTAAATAGAATGACATGCTAAGCATACATAATTAACTATAAGGATTATTAATAAAACAAGATATGTAATTTTGTGTTCTACATTTTGAAATACTTAAATGAATTCAAAGTAATTTCCCAAAAAGATATAACAATATTATTACGTATTCCATATCTCAAAAAGATGTACATTTGTATTTAATCATTACAAAAATCACTCTTATGAGATATATATTTAGCTAATATTTAATTAATACAAATATTAATTTGATCAAGAGTCGGCAGAGAGAAGTGATGAGCCAATTTATTTACACTTCATTTGTGATGAGTGTAGATTCATATCAGCACTCTACCATATTCTCGTAGAAGAAATATTTCACAATAAAATGTTTTGGCTCATATTTTACGAAGCCTGAAGAGTTGGATTTTGCAATTTTACTCTTAAAAAAATATTATAATAAATAAAATGATCGGCACTTTACTTACGGTGTAGATATAATCAAGTTGAATTATATTTTGTTTCGTGGAAGCAATGTTTTATCATAAGGCCTTTTTTGGCTTTACGAAATTGCGAAGTCTGCTAAAGAGCTAGATTTTACAATTTGGTTTTTAAGATATTATAATAAATAAACTTATCTGCACTCCAACTACATTATGATGTAAATCGGGTTAGATATATATATATTAAAAAGAATTTCCATTTTTCCCAATATTTTTTTTCAAAAAATCACTCTTTAAATGCAAGCATAATTCTCTTGATTACGAATATCGTAATTATATTGCGATTTTCGTAATATTTTAGTCGTAATTTTGGACAATAAAAATTCGTTTCTGACAGAGATCTCCACAGTGACTCTTGCCGACTTTTAAAGAAATATTATAAGAAAATAAATAGACAAATTCTATTGTGATTCTTACAACACATATACTTTGAAACATCGGTATAAATAA
>NW_017305811.1:233476-242961 GCF_001594115.1 Trachymyrmex septentrionalis | reverse complement strand
TATATATATATGAAGTCTCTTGTCCTGATATATAGAATTCTAAAAAAAAGTAAAATTCGTAATTATCAATACATTTTTTGCTATTTTTTGTTACTCCTTTTTCTTCACTTTCACAAATACACGTATATTTTCTCTTTTTTATTTATCTTTCCCTTCGCTTTCTTCATCACTCTCGATAATTCACATAATATAATTTCCAAAAATCAGATTATTCTGATTCATATGTATATCAAAAGATTTAATACTAAATATTAACTCATTTGATTTTTTAAAATTAAATATAATTTATTTGCTTTCTTTACACATATATCTTGCGTCAATATTTATATTCTTTATAAAGTCCTATTTTGTCTAAAAAAAACTTCTGGCATTTTTAAGAAACGTTTGCATGATTTTTCTAATTTAGGTTTACACATCAATATCTGTCAGTTTTATCAAAAAATATCAATGCAATATCTGCCGATAAATTTTGCTTCACTTACCTGAATGGATTTCGCGCGGTTTTGGCAAATTAGTGACACATGTGTGAGGGCAGAGGAGCACATTAGCTGGATGGAGAGTACCCTCGAGGAAGCGGCGTTTCGTTTCCGACAGGTGAATGCCACCTAACGGCGTTTTAGGTAAATAATTAGGTGGTACCAAGGCAAGACAATATATTCCTACTGCATGGATTGAATCCACCGCTTGTAATACTCGAGACATCCATTGGAAGCTCTATATAAAATGATGAGAAATTAAAACTAACAATAGAATTAATAGTTGTAAATAACTTAGAGACTCCTTCAATTAATATATAATAATCAATAGATTAACAGGGCACTTAGGGTATGACACGACAGTTTTTGATTCTCTTAAATTATTTATAATTTTGACAATAGTTAATTATTTATTATCTTTTCCTGCATCTTTCTATTCGATGAGTTCCTACAGTATATAATTGTTGTTGGCTATGAAGTGAACATCGCTTTTATACGAATTCTGAATTTCCATCCATTTCCTAACACATTACAATTTTTTTCTCTTGATAACGCATTCTGAGATGGGAAATCCATTCAGCCATGTCACAGTTGTGTACAACATTGGATAATGTTGAGGAAGATCGCATTTCACTATGTCGCCACCACAATTGCATATAAAATATTTAAACTATGATTCATTTTTCAATTGTTTGCAATAACGTTAAGAATTTTGCTGAAGATGCCTAAATCGGAGCTGAAATTCATAATGAATTCAATTGATTGACATAATTGTATATTAAGTTTCTTGCGCAATTCGTTCTACCATTGATTCCTAAGTGCCTCGTTAATTGTATTATATAATAAGAAATATTTTAAAGATGCTCAAGTCGGTTTCTGACAAATACATATTCTTTCTTCTTCAAATAAAGGTTCCATCATCTTCTTATTTAAATAATATTTAATTCTAGAATGTACCTCTTCTTCACTGCAATCAGGCCGTTGTTCGGCTACGACGCATATTCTTTCGTCCCTAAGGACTCTCACACTGAAAACGGCGATTCTACCGCGATATATAAATTTCATTGGTTCAACCGCTAACACAGTGGCAATAATGTCGTCGGCATTGTGTTTCCTGCCAGTCACCGTCATGAGACCGTCCCGCGATCCGCAGACAAACACAAGTCCTCCAGGACCAAGAAAACCCAGCAAGCCGGAACGCGTGTATTCTACATCACTCAAGCTAGTACCGTCGACTTGTAAGGGCAATATCTTGAAGGTATTGTTGGTAAGCCCTTGCAAGCCCCAATATTGACTACCAGTCGCTGCACTATGCACGCAAATTTCACCTACTTCATCCGTCTTACAAATAAATGGCTGTCCTTCCATTTTAATAACGACTACTATACCTGTGAAAAATATAAATATACATCGTCATTAAGATATGTCATAATGTAAAAAAAAACAATCAATTTGCAAAGAAACTCACTTCCAGGCATGACTTGTCCGCAATCTTGTAGTGTTAATGATGTAAGAGAATTCTCCTGATCTACTCTAACAACTCCGTAACTCAGACCGGACATAGAGAGAACTCCACGACCAGTCGCATTTACTCCTGCGCGTCCTGGCCTTCGTACGGATACTGTGAGGGCCTCGCTTGAGGAAGCGCAAGGACAGACAGCATCTGGTCTGAGTCCTTTTGATTGGAACACTGAGAGAAATTGATCGCAAGATGAGAGAGACCAGGGATTTGCGCCATCCGCAACGAGTAATAACCGCAATGACGCCAGAGAGATATCCTTGTGATCCTTAGTTGCTAACAGACCCCAGTGAAGATCTCGCGATTTTACAACCGCGACGCTGGCACGATGCTTCGTGATCATCTGCATCCAGCTAGCAGGATTAACCTTCATCAAAGCATAAGGGATGAAAATGACGTGCATGCCATTTAGTACACTGGTTAAAGTACTGTGCCAGAGGCCGACTTCCCGCTTAAAATCAAGCACGCAGACAGCATTCTCGCCTTCGGTGTAACCGCAAGCTTGCGTGAGAGCACGACAGTGGGCCATCATTGCCGCCCTAGTAATAGTCACACCCATCACGGAGCCATCTTTATCGGTAGTATATTCAATATATGCAGGCGTGTCATCGGTAAGCCGTGGTGGCGGTAGCCAATCTTTGGGCGTCTTGCCTAGATGCTCAGTAACGAACCAATGCAGTTTTGGCCAGCCTTTAAAGGCTATTACTTCGCCAGCTGCCGTCTTCGGCAGACCCTTCAGACACGCTTCACTAGTTAACGCCACCTAAAAGTCAAGATATATAGACAATGCTAATTCGAGTGAGTTATCACAGTTACATATATTAACACAAATCGCAATAAAAATTGCAAGAATGTACGGCTAATTGAACATGCAAATATAGAAAGAAATGTTGTTTGGTGGATAAGATAAGAGATGATACTCCGTTTACCTGAATTCCACAGCTTCCTAAAAGAAATCC
This sequence comes from Trachymyrmex septentrionalis, assembly GCF_001594115.1. Lineage (NCBI taxonomy): Eukaryota > Metazoa > Arthropoda > Insecta > Hymenoptera > Formicidae > Trachymyrmex > Trachymyrmex septentrionalis. The sequence goes on along the minus strand of NW_017305811.1, from coordinate 240,007 downwards.
AATCTGTTGAGAACCTGCATCACGACGAGTCAGAGGTACTTCAATGGGCACTGGCACGATACCGGCTTGAAGACAGCCATAAAAGGCGCACATGAAGCTAATCGGATCGTTGTTCGGATAAACCAGGGCGATTCTGTCGCCAGGTTTCAGACAACAATCTCCTCCGCGACTTAAAGCCTTATTCAGAAGGGTATAGGCAATCTTATGAGAACGACTGAACAGTTTACCGTATGTCAGCGTTACGCAAAGCTTGCCATTAGGATCCAGGACAGTAGCCACGGGCGCCTTGTACGTTGCCGAGCCATACCTAAACGTAAGAAATGTTTCTTAAGCCAGAAACACATAAACACATTTAAAACATGTAAGGTAGTAAGTAAGACGTAAACAGTAAATAAATTAGACAATCACAATAGAGAACGTAAGGCAATAATCTTATGTTCTCTACGGTGATTACTGTTTCATTTACTGCTTATACCTTATTGTTTTGCGTTTTTATATGCTGCTATGGGCTCTATACGGATCAATGGAAGGGGATCAATTCAAATTTTTATTTTTAACAACATATTTCAAGGAGAATCAAATTGGTTCCAAACAGTTGTGAAACGTCCCTTATGAGTATTACAAATTTTCACTCGTAGTTCGCAAAATGCGACGTTGTTGACTTATCGATACTTCACCTCTGAATGGCAGCTTCGAGAGATCGTGGTAACCCCGATGGCACTGATAGCGTTTCACCTACTGCCGATGTCATGGAACCACCTTCGGGTTTGGGAGCATTTGGATCCTTTGGATTCGCTGCGATCTCCAGTTCAATATCGTCGTCCTCATAGAACTCTGGTAGAGGCCGACGCTTCGGCCGTTTCAACGTGTTTAATAATTGCTGAATCTTTGCAGAGACTTTCCAGCGGCCTGTGGTACCAGTACTATTTTGATCTTCGACTACGTGCGCATAACGATTCACCCGATCGGCACCAGGTCGCCGCGTTGCCGATTGCTGCTGACTAATTGGGGTACTGCTCGTCACGTGAGTAACGTCCGGTGGTTGGATATTGCAATAGGCATGTGGCGTGTATTCAGTGATGTCAGTGATGTCGGCGCCAGGCGGCCTCCTAGCTGGCGGTCTGGGCGGAGGTGGAGTGTCACGAGCGGAACCGGTACTACTGGTATCCGAAAGACCAGTACCTATTAAGATTGATAATAATTAGTGCACACATTTATTGGAGAATTTATTTCACGTGTATGCGGATTTCTTCACATTTCAACGCGCAGTTCAACTACTTTTTCTACTTGTACGTATAAAGGAAAAATAATGTGTATTGATTATTGGTATATCATCCGGCAGAAATAGTTAAGGTCACATGATGCTAATGTTTAGTGGAATCAAATGACGCTTGAACCATATATTGTACAATGCGTTTTATTTTTTTTTCTTTTAACATATATGCACCCCAGGATACATGAATAAAATTAGCTATATTTTATCGCGACAAATTGATTATTGCATTTGGTGATTTTGTTCGACAAATATTTATAAATAATTCTCTATTTATTTATATTTACCTCTGTATGTATTTAATTTGGAATAGAATCAGATCACGCGCAACAAGAACGTTACTTCTATTTTATTATTTTGTCGTTATATGTGATTAATAATAATAATAATTTTACCGGTTGGACCACCCGCGCCTGGACTCTCCTCAGTGACAACGCTATCCTCGTCACTACTAGACTCGCCGCTATTGCATCTCTCTCGATCGGGGCTTCTGGCCATCACGGAGGTTCTCTTGGATGGCATTGGTAAGGATGGCTTTGGTCGTCCCTGCATCGCCGCTAAAGCCTGCTGCACTGCCTCCTGGCGTACCTCTAAACATGTAAATTGTGATTACTTAAATAGACAATGAGATGGTGGATGATACGTGCAGATACTTAATGGTCTTACTTCCGCATCGTCATTCATCATCTTCCAATGCTAATTATACGTACGTGTTCATGCGTATTACGCATCGTACATTTTCTGTCTTGCTGACGATTTAATGTAATGCTCTTGAGAGTATGTAAGTGGATGCGTGTGCATGTGCGTGCGTGCGTGCGTGCATGTGTGTGTTTGTTGTATTATTATATATGTGTATATACAGAGATTTGCGGGATGTAAAGAGATTCGATTTAAGATAAACTGAAGAAAAAATAAATTAAATTAAAATTATTGACTATAAATAGACACTATGGGCGGTATTCATAGTCAAATCTTATATTCAAGAACATCTTAAGTACAGTCTTAAGAAGTCACAAATCAATCAGAGGGCCGTAGCGTCTTAAGACATTACTTAAGATAGTCTGTTACTTGCAAGATGTACAGATTTTATTCGTTCTTTCTTAATTATATTTCGAGCACATTTATTATACATTGAGGCAAAGAATACTATAGTTAGAAAACGCTATTTATTTGATTTGGTATGGGATTTAACTTGACGTTAATTGTTGATATCAAATCTTTATATGAATAATACCTATCATTAGAGTTAAGTAAATAATAAAGATAGTACCACTTAGGTTTATTTTTTAATTTGATAGAATTTAACTTGGAGTTAAGACTGTAGAATTTAAATTTTTAATTTAATAAAATATTTTTTTTCGAGTAATAATTTTTGATAGAAAATTAAAGCTGCCACATTACTTGAATTGGAATAAGATCTTCAATAAGAATATTTTTGAAGAATTAAAACTATTATTACTCGGGAATATAATAAAACTGTTAAGTCTTATATGACTATAAAAAATTGTTTTTTCAAAAATAGGCGCATTGTGATTCATCGGCAAGACTGTCAGTTTATAGTTTTCCTTATACCAATCGATTCATCTCCTTCTGCGCATAGAAATATTAAAATTCGATTATAAAAACATTGTATCAATCTCTTACTTGCAGACTACAGGTTATTGAAGACTTCTTTCTCATAACTTCTTTTACGTATTCAGACGAGCAACATAAATAGTACGAGTGGTAAGAATTTAAAGGAGATGGCGTAGAAGAGGCCTAGGATAGCAAAAAAAATTTATATAAAATTTTCTTGCCATCACAATCCTCTTGGGCTATCCCCTCCAAACTCCTGCCATTTGTACTATTCGTCAGAAAACTGTGTGAGAACCTTGCAATCGTCAGGTACTTTATCACTTCTTCATCTTGCAAAGAATATTAATTTTTCCAGAAATCGTTAAGATTCGTGATCTATATTTTTCATCTTCCACAGAATTATTGCAAAATTAATACACAAACCTAAAACGAAAGTTGAAATGTGAATGAAAGAAAGTTGGAGTGAGAAAGATGATTTCTTAAAATATTCTATAATCTGCAAATAAAAAATTGATGCAATATATGTTATATAATGTTTTTATAACCGCACCTTAATACTTTTATATACAGAATGAGATAAAGCAATTGACGTAAAGAAAAACATAGTCGCTTGTCAAAAGTATGTAATTTGTAATAGAGGCAATTGTACATCTCTTTTAAAAAATAACTATGTGCTTTCATTACACCAATTGATTTATCCTATTATTCCGTGTATAAAAGTATTAAAATATAATGATTAAAGTTAATATTTAATCAGACGTTTTATAGTTTATGTCAAAATATGCTAGCATATAAATTTTTCTATAGCATCATTTTAATTCTTTTATATGCAAAATAAATAGTGAATCACTTCAAATAAAAAAAAAATGACAATTTTCTTTATATAACTCTGAAAAATTGATTTTTCGAAAATGCGCGCACTGAAATGGGCGCATTCATCGGCAAGACTCTCATGCTGATTCTACAATGAATCGGCAATTAAAATCTTAATCGGTGAAATTGGCCAATCAGCGTAATCGTACAAGTTGACTATTGGTCAACTTTAGTAAGAGTAAAATAAGACTTAGAACTATGTAGAACACACATTGTAGAATCAGCATCGGACATATGTATAACATACTGCGATGCGACAATTTTGTCCGTCACAGTTGGCGGTATTTCTGCTGGAAATCTTGTGTCCTCCCAACTCAGAGGACGAGCGCACAAGCGAGCATGAGCTACTTGCTTATTTCCATTAATTCAATTATTGTAAGTTACTTTTCTAGTTTAGCTCTAGATTAGAATCTAGATTTTTGTTGACGATAATAAACTGATTGGTGATTGTACCATTTCTCTTCTGTATTTTCGTCGTCTCACCGCTACCAGAAGAAGAAAGAACCTACTATGTGAGAAGACGGAAGAACACCTTGAAAATCGCCTCATCGGTAGCCCTGTACATGCAAGTCGTATTATTCTATTACGCGGGGTCTACAATAAAAGTCGTAGCGGTCATAAGATCTTAAGTTGTAGAAAATTGACCAATCATAGTCGATTATTCTCTCATATTCGACTGTGATTGGTTAATTTTCGACTTAAGACTTTACGACCGCTGCGATTTCTATTGTAGACCCCGTATTATATATTTCTTTTATTATTGCTGTCATTTAGAGCACTGTGATTATTGCAACATAATTACAGAAGCATCATGGGAGGAAGGAATTCTATGTATGATATATTTTCTTCCGGCGGAAAAGTACCGATACGAAAGGTACCAAGAGCGAGAACGATAGCCATGGATAGCGTCCGCCAGAAAGATATTAAATTACAGATCCGCCAGGGCAGAACATCCCTATTCGGAATTGTCAGAAGGCTGCCCACATATAAAGGAGTCTCCTTCCAATTTGTAATAAGCGCAAGAATCTGCGACCCGCGAGGACTTATATGATTCGCGTGAGCGATAAGGCCAATCGGCGCGTGACATGGCCTTGATTAGAGGAAGGTCTAATAGCCTACGTGGATCTACAGAAAAATCCTGATCAACACTCGTGTTATAGCCGAGCCAGCTGTTTGTAAGGGAGATGTACGATCTCACACGAGGAAGCAAGTTATCGAGCAACGGATACTGAAGAGAGTACCGAGACGACCAGGCCGAGAGATTGGAGAGATTGAGAAGGAGCAAATTTGATAAGACGAGTGTAACGTTATTTGTAAAGTTGCCGGTCGCAAGATTTTTGGCATCAGGTAAATCGCACGTTAAAGACTCTTAAAGATTTCGAGCGGCCGACTTTCCAGCTGCCGTGTAATATAATGATTGCAAGCGCGTGTCATTCGCCCAAACACCCCTTTTAGAGAATTGTCTGTTGCCAAATAGGACTCGTCCCTTGCCAGCCGAGTCATAGCCTAATGCGTAATTGTATGTCGAGAGTAATTCTGTTTCCTAAAAGTCATTTTCGAGTCTCCGCGCAAAGAAATATTTAGCGTCGCGTAGCTATTTTCTTTTTGCGTCATATTGTCCTTTGCGATTATACGAGCTTTTGCGTACTGACGATACACCCTTAGTAGTAAAGAATTTGTGTCACATTTATTCGCCTTTAGTATTCGGCAATAGTAAGAACTCTGGTAATATCGAAATCTTGTGATCTTGCTTAATCGGCGCGTACATAATCGGATTGCGTTATCTTCGTCGCGGATGCCGAACGAAAAGCCTGGCTCGAAGATTGTACTTTATAAAGATCCTCTGTAATTTGACACAATATATTTGTTACAATATTTTCTTTGTTAATTTACGAGCCGTTCTTTCAGCTCTCGAGCCTATTTCTTTTATCCTCCGACATTCTTCTCGTCTGTAACGAACCACCCCCTCTGTCGTCGCGAATCGTTATTGAGAGTGAATACTGCGAATTAATCGAAAATTAGTGGCCACCGAAAGAGTGGCACCCTCTCTCGTACCTGGCGCCCAACTCACATTTAGAGAGTACTTACAGCAACTTGCTAAAGATTCGCTTAATTAATGATTCTGGAAGTAAGATAGTGCGATTTTGAGAATCTAGTGAAGGACACGACAAAGTTGTGCCATCACTCGCGAGTACGATTATAATATCTACATACATACAACTGTTGCAAGACGTTTTGCAGCAAGGATACAATACAGCAAATTATTTCATCCTATTTCATCATATTTAATGTTAGTTTAACGTTGGTAAACGATAAAGATGTAATATTCATTGTATTACACTGTGCCCTTGATGCAAAACATCCATAATTTCACTTGTCATACAGAGTCTGATCATTCGCGGGATTCCACATGATTGATATAAGACGCTGCAATCGCATATTTTCCTTTGATTGACGATAATGACAGTAACGATGTTCCTTATAATCTAGATACTTAATTCTTCGATAGCAAATATTTGGACGCTCAGTTCATCGATAGGCAAACACCTAGATATCCATTTCTTCAACGGCGAACACGTAGACAACATCTAGATACTTAATTCCTCGACGATGATCTTGATATTTCATTTTGAATAATTTGCATTGCACGCTTCACAGCCGTCACGTGCGGTCATGTATGGTCATGTGCAATGCTGGGTTGCTGGTTAGATAGATAACATAAAGTCAAAAGCCATTTGTTATTGAAAAAAAAAAAAAACGAAAAAAAACGAAACATACATTTCTTTTCTGATCGATGAACATGACACGCG
>NW_017305811.1:227789-233376 GCF_001594115.1 Trachymyrmex septentrionalis | reverse complement strand
GAAAAAAAAAAAAACGAAAAAAAACGAAACGTACATTTCTTTTCTGATCGATGAACATGACACGCGCTCCCCGAACGCACTCCTGATTTTTGCAGAACGTAGAAAATGCAAAGTGCAGAGAATGGCTATGTTCGACATTGGCAGTGTTTCCGTACGTCTCGACAGCGTCTGCCCTCTAGTTCCAAAAATTCCTGCCGTTCTGCTCTGGACGACAACGATGTTAATAATAACGACATTTCTTAAAATGATGATAAAATTCAAAGATTCAGAGATTTGCATCGCAATATCTCCGTTCGTACAGTACGTAGAAAAAAAAGCACTTTTTTCAAGAGAAATCAAATGAAAATTGTAGAAGTTATGTTGTACGCCGTTTTGAAAAATGTCGTCTTGAGAAAACACGCGTTTAATGTTTTTCAATACGTTTCGCGTATAAAAATTAAAAAATGTACAAATTACCTTTAGCCTGTAATGCCTGCGCCATACAGCTGTCCTTCAACATTGATATAAATCTCTTCAACCTCTTTCCGGTTTGATTTTAAAGCTCTGTGAACCTTTTTTGTCGCTTCGGTCAAGGAGCGCTTCGCTACTTTGATGCATTGAGCGTCCGCTTTCACGCAGAAGTTATAACAATTACAGCCTATAGGCATCTGCTAGCACGTGTAGTACTAGCCTTTACAGTCTTTCTTTGTGATATATACTATTCTTTTATCGCCTTTCATTATAATATATTTTCAAACGTGATAACGGATTTTCCAACATAAATCGTCAAGCGCCGTTTGGCACATCTATTTACACTGAAAAACAGCTGTGTACTGACGCTACTCGAGTTATATAACGGTCGAAATTTCTACTGATATCTATAGTTACCTACGGAAACCTATTGCTACTGTATCTTTTCATATCTGATGAGGCAGCTGCTCCGAACTTTTGGAACAGCGCATGGTGCGCTGATCATAAGGGAACGCGCTTCAAAAAATCAGTTGTGACTTTGTAAATACTTCGAATTTTCCATTCCAATTACTGGAGTTATATTTTTACATGTATAACCTATTTCATTTAAGTAAAAAAAATTTCGATTTTTTTTTAAGTTTCAAAGTGGTGTAATCCCTTAAATATTCGCTGCAGGATTGTCGATCATAAAATCATAAGACTTTACTTTTTTAAAAATTCATTAAATGATACTTTTATGTGAACTTAGTATTCTTTTAAAAATCTAAGTTTTCAATTTAAAAAATGTTAGTATTTTGTTTGTAATTGAGTGTAGTAACATCGTTTTTGTTTATACTTCCATAACTACAAACGAAAGAAAAATCACTGCAAACAACTACAAATTATTCTAAAAAAGATGTTGCAAGCGGACTTGAAATATCTCAAAGTTGACAAAATTGCATTTTTAGCTTATAGTTAATTTATTGTAACCTTTAGGGCTCAACTACAAAAAATCAGAAAATCACTATAAACAACTATAAACAATTCTGAATCAATATACATTGGCATTTTTTGGTTTATCTGAAAGTCGGATGATTTATTTTTTCAAAATTTAATATTTTGTAATATATAGAACTACAAACAAAAACAATGTTACTACAATCAACTACAAACAAAATAATTTTTTTTTAATTTAGATTTTTAAAAGTCGAGTGCTAAGTTCGCAAAGGTCAGTTTAAATGCAATTTATACTGACTTTAAAAAAAATACGGGTAGGGTGAGCATGCCATCGATGGACCGGTGCAACGAATGGATCAGTTAAATAATTTTATCATTATACGTGATGTCACACCATTTGTGGTGAAGAAATTATGAACTAATAAAGAAACAGCCACCGTATTAATTACATTCAGATAGGCGCAGCAATTCCGCAAGATACGTTTTTGTGCATTTTGATCTTATTTTCTCCGATTTTGCATAAATTACTGAAACTATTTAATGAAAATATACCTTATTAAACTCAATAGTCCATTAAAGTTGAAGACATACGCTTTAAAATGGGATACTTTATTTTCGGCAACTATTTAGATTTAGGTACAGTATTATAGATTATGTGATAATTAATACATTTTCAAATGGCGACATGGCGAATCCATGAATGGACCATTGGTTAATCCATAACATGTTGTATGAAACAAATGGGTATAGCAATTACGGCCATAAAGAATCTAGTTATAAAGCATAAGCACAGTTCTGTGTGTAATTATTTGTTCTATTATATCACTATCTTGTTGTTATTATAAAAATTTATATTATACAATAGTTTATATTATATTTTAATTAAATAAATTTTATATTATACTTTACTATTTTACGTAGACAATATTATGTGATAGATGCAATTGATACCTAAATGCTTATTTTATTTTATAATTTTTCAATTTTTTATACAAAATATGTATTGTTTATAAAATAGGTTTAGTTTATAATATAGTTTTATAAATTTTAAGATTTGTGTGTATACGTAAATGTAAGATTCAAATAAATATAAATTAAGAGCTATGCTAATAGAGCCTGGCTACTTAATTTATGCTAAATATAAAATTTGGCATAAGTTAACCAACCCGGCTTTAATAGCTTTTAATTTGTATTTATTTGAATTTTATTGAGCCAACTGATATGTGTATTATTATAATAAATATAAGAATTCTTTTAAGAATGACTTAATAAACATTATATTTTCAGTAAATTTTCATTATTTGACCCAATATTTTGAAGTGTAATTGTTTAATGTTCGATTTTCAGATAGTCCAATGATGAATAACCGGTCTATCCATGGCAACGCAATCCAATAATCATATATTAAAATATATTTTAAAAATCCCATATTTAAAATAAAGTAATAAATGTCGTTCTAGTCTCACAAGATGAATGAATATTTTTTCAAAGATAATATTTTGCGAGTAAAAAATTTTTGAAAGTATATGCACTATACAATTTGTGTTTTTCGACGTAAAAATATAATTGTTATGAATTAATTAGCCTAGAGGGTCCATTGATGGCGTACTTAGCCTAAACGTTTACCTTTACATGCTAACCTCTGAATTTTATTATCCTTGACGTTAACCTTGAACTTCAAGGCGGTAAATATCAAGGATAGTCATTTGAAGGTTGAGAGATAAAGGTAAACACTTACGGAGGTGTATTTGTTAAAGCTGCTCGATCAGAATTGAATGATTTTCGAATAGTAGAAATGATACGGTAGAAATGGAGCTGATAAATTACCAATACCCACATTTCCTACTTGAATGGTCCTTGTATATCTAATGCGAGAGATGTACTCACCGGAATGGTAACGGCTCTCATTGCGTGTCAGTCTGCGATTACCGCGTCTAGCTGCCGCCGCCGCTGCCGCTGCCGCTGCCGCAGTAACAGAATTCGAGTTCCCAACATTCCCTGTGGAGCCGCCAGAACTCGCGGGACTGGCGATTCCCCCAGGCGCTAGTCGACCGCCTGCATGCAACATAACAACAACAACAACGACACATAGACAGAAAAAGGACACTATGAGAGCTCGATTGCGAGGCGCAAAAGTTATCATCATTGTACTTCGAACACTGGTATCTAACTTTGAAAGGCTGGGAGTTAGTACATCTTTTATCTTTGCTATTGTTAATCGCAAATCAATCCCAATGAGTTTCTGAATCCAACAAAAAATTAGTTAGAATAAACGTAGATTCCAACCATTTCTACGAAACGTTAATTAATCTTTACAGAACGATCATCCACTATAGTGACGTTATTTTATTTTTCATGTTGTAAGAGCGTAATTTTTATGCCTGCTCTTAGCATTTAATCAAAATATAAAAAAATCTTAATATTTAAAAAATTGAAAAAGCAAAATGTACAGAATTTTCCTGCAAAACTGTTTATGTATCATAAAATGTAACAAATTCTAATCGTATAAAAAACTAAGAGACCCATTTGATTTTTATCAATCGAATTTTTAATATTTCTGTACCAATCTTTTGTTAAATAATTTTGTTAATCGAATTTGTCATAAATAAGCAAGATGTGGATTGCGTCCTTCAAGGATAAAAAAAAACGATGAGGGAAGAATATTCGTCATGCTTATGTGATTCATATGTGATAAACACAAACTCTATTTGTGTACTGAGATTGCGGTGGTGAAGAGTAATGTTTTCTATTTTTTGTATTTCACGTTTTTCATTTATATTTACCCCTTTAGTATTATTATAATAATATTTACATTAATAACTTAACCCAATAATAAATAGCCTTTTATTCGAATTTAACATTTTTTTTACACCTAAAAAACGACCACCTTCTATCTTCAAAATAAATACCTTTTTTGAAATATAACTATACTATTTTTTTTGAAGTACATCACTTTAAAAATATTAGACTATATAAAACTGCATTTAAAAAAATTATAAATTTAAAAAGTTATGATTTTGTAAGTAAAAATACTCATTTTTCCGAAGTTAACACATTTATAATTTTCTTTAGTATTAAAATTAAATTTTTTACTACAACATCATTGTTTCACTTTCTTAAAGGATGAAATTAGATACTATAATTTTTTTAAGTTACTGGAATTAATACTACATTGATAAGTAGTAACATTTCAGAAGTGATTCGGGTCATTTTAAGAGTAACCATCGTGTGGTTTTTTTTGAAGTGTAATTATGAAGAGTTGAAAAGCATTTCTATCGACAGTTGAAGCTTCAAATCTCCTATAGATTTCAAGTCCTTCTGAAACTAGAAAGATTCTGAAATCTAGCGTGAAAGATGATGCTCGGATTATTTTGACCTATGGTGATCATGAAGAATTAAACCACTTTACTGATTTTTAATGTATATCATCTCTAAATAGGGAAGTTCGAATGAGGTAGTGCATGCACACAATGCCGGTTCCAGTTAGCATCGTATAGTCTCTCCTACTCAAACCGTCATTTCCATGAAACGTAATAGAAAGTTACACGGGTGAATCTGAGCAACTCAGCTAGAGATTGGGCGACCATTCTCAGTGGAAAGGGTCAGGGTTAAGATGAGGAAGAGAAAAATGGTCAGATGTTAAGGGGTTGGAGCTAAGGGCTAGCAACTTATTTTAGTAAAAAAAACATATATTATGAAATGGAACGGACGGACCCTAAGACGATAACAAGGCAACTGAAGTAAGGACATAATAATTAGAACGTGGAACACCTGTACACTGGACAAGAGCATTGAGGATGCTCATTGAAACACTAAATAACTATAGGGTGTACCTACTGAATTGCATTGTAAAAAATGTGATAGATAGGACAAGAAACAACTGAGAGACGGAAATTAATTTACTATAGTTTTACATTACATATATGATTGGTAATAAATACCAATAAAATTAAATATAATTGGCCTCCTCGGCCAAAGCTAAACCGATCATTACAAATAGATGGAAGAGAAATAGAATTGATTAGTGAATTTATTTATCTTGGATCAATGGTAGATGCAGCAAATGAAATTACGGTAGAAATCAAGCGGCGGAAATCCTGCTAATTAATAAGAAATATTTCGGGCTAGTCTCACATCTCAAATCTCAAGACAAGTGTAAGCACAAAATGCTAATATGATACTGACATATAATGCGGAGATG
>NW_017305811.1:226190-227689 GCF_001594115.1 Trachymyrmex septentrionalis | reverse complement strand
TAATAAGAAATATTTCGGGCTAGTCTCACATCTCAAATCTCAAGACAAAGTGTAAGCTGTACAAAATGCTAATATGATACTGACATATAATGCGGAGATATGGACACTTACAAAGAAATGAAGAATTACTGGGATGTTTCAAACGTAAAGTATTACGTAGAATGTATGGCATGGTTATGGATCGTGGAGACGGAGGAAGCGATGTAACCATGAATTATATTAACTATACAACGACTGTGATATTGTGAGGAGGATAAAAATCAACCGTCTGAGTTGGGTGGAACACGTGATCAAGATGGACTCAAGAAACCTCACGCATGTATCGATGTTAGAACAACTAATGGGACAACAATGCAGAGGAAGATTGCATTTCGTGGATGATATGGAGGACTTGAGAAGGATAGAAGTGAAGGAGAAGAAAAGCGCTGAATAGGGACGAATAAAAAAAATATTCTAAAGCAGGTCGGGGCCCATAAAGAGCTGTGTAAAGTTAAAATAATGATGATTTTTAAATAGGGTGGTTCTTATTTTTTGAATTCTTTCCGCCTCATCCCCTAAAATTGTTCCAATCCATAAAAAAATAATTTCTGTAAAAATTTAACTCAATCCGATGTCGGCAACTCAGTGCCCCCTGCTCGTTAAACATTTGAGTTTCCGTTACACTATACTATCAGCCCTGGTTTTTATAGCGTCTTTTCTACAAAAATCAGCCTATAGGACTTCCATGTTTTTAAACGTATGTCTTGCTTTTTTTTGAGACCTCATACGTCTCATTTAAACAATTAGGTAAATTGTTAATGTTTGAAAAATAAAATAAGTTATTACATTTTTTACATATTCAAGCTAAAAAAATTGATCTATGGGCTAATAAAGTCTCAGTAATATGTTTAAAGGCAAAAGTTAGTTAAAAACAAGATAAATTCCCTTTATAAGGATTGCTCTGAAATTGAAAACCACTTATCTCCGAACCCTTTGAGATACAAAGGAAAAGGAAAACGGTACAAACGAGTACAAACGATTTTCTTTTAAATGATATAAAAGCGAAATTAAAAATTTTATAGTTGTGCGCTGATCATATCTTATTTTTCACTTTTTTTATTCTTTGACATACAAACGAAATAACGATCGATACAAATAGATAAAAAAGAAGTACAAATGCGTTACGGTATCCATTTTTATTTTTAATGAAGTTGGGCGCCAGGTTCACGACGGTCTAGAGCTGTCACGTCGTGATAACATTTGCTTGATATAAAAGCTGTAATCTGTATTTACGAAATAGCAGGCCACAGACTAGTAGTTTGCACGAAGAAATCGTAAAGTTCTTAGAATTGAATAGAACTTAAATATTTAATTAAAATACTATCGTTATACAAAAATTTATGTTGTGCATGAAATATTGATATAGTACACTTTTAACCTTCTCTCTCTATCGCACAGTACCTTTAAATTCAGAGTACTTTCTATGAAAATGATATTTTGAGTTACACGCTAATAGGTTT
>NW_017305811.1:208637-226090 GCF_001594115.1 Trachymyrmex septentrionalis | reverse complement strand
GTATATATATATATAATATATATATATATATATATATATATATATATATATATCACTCTTATCGAACACGCGGTACTTTTCTTTTAGAGAATAAGACTTTTCGTGCGTATCTCGTATACGCCTCGGCATTTCAATGTACTCCCAGCATTTCGACTATTCTTAACAAACAATCGACAACAGAGCTATATCACATGTCATGGAATGTAATCAGTTTTAAAGCGATCATACAGATGAAGCACTGATATTGAGGCCGGTATTCATAGTCAGATTTTATATTCAAGACCGTCTTAAATACAGTCTTAAGAAGTCACGAACCAATCAAAGGGTCGTATTAACATCTTAAGACACTACTTAAGTTAGTCTTGAAATAAGAACGGACTATGAATACCGTCCTAAAGTTTAAATCGAATGGGTACCCGTAAATTTTTTTTCCTCACAATGAATAATTTCTGATTTCGTTAGATAACGTTTTTCTTCTTATGTTTGATTTTCCTACTTATGTCCCTCATAATTTATGTAGGTTTTTTATTTCGACTTGTAGGTATCTCTAATTTTTAATTAGGCGAAACAAGATTAAGATATGTGATGTGTCAATAACGCATAAATCGTTTATATAAGTAAATCGTGTAAGTTCTACTTAATAGATAAAACAAACATGTTTAGGACTCCCTTAAAGCAAAAAAAACTATTAAATTTCATAGGACCGTATATGAGAAACATAATCTATAGAAATTAATGCCTTAAACGGTCTAGCTGAATCTTAAATGCTTGTATAATTCTATGTGAATTTATATAATACGTATGCTTTAAAATGCGCGCCAAAATAACTTTTGATCTTGAAACACAAATTCTACTAAACTATCGCAGTAATATTACAAGTTAAATTGACTAGCAATTTAACAATTTGACAGTCTTTACGCATTTTAAAACGTTCTTGATAATGCTGAATGACATGATAAAATAATTAATTCTTATTGCGAAAAATATTACCTCGGCCGGGAGTCGAACTCGGATCTCTGATATTCCATGCGAGCGTCCTAAGACGTAATTATTTAATATGACAGATTTTAATATGACATTCAGCATTATTAAGATTGTTTTAAGATGTGTAAAGAGCATCAAATTGTTAAATTGCTAATCATTTAACTCGTGATATTGCGGTAGTTTAGGAGAGTTTGCGTTTCAAGACCAAAAAATTATTTCGACGCACAATTTAAAAAACTACATACGTAATATATAAATTCACACAGAATTATACAAGCAGAGAGATCCAGCTAAATCGATTAATTTATTTTTATAAGTTGTGTAAAATAAGCTTGTTTTTAAATTCTTTTTTCAATATTTTTGCAATTTTAAAAATTAACTTTTATTGGATATTAATTTATATATAAAAAACGTTCTCCATTTATTTGTTCAATTATATTTTGTCCAGCTTTACTGAACAAAAATACTATAATAGTTTAAATTGTGACAACCTTATCGCAGACATTTTGAAGTTTCATACTATTTGGGATGTAAAGTCGCCAACGTTTTCGAGATATCTCGCGTATGTGCAGTACGTCGAATAATTCGCCAATCACTGATTCATTTGCTATCATATTGCTACGAAGAGTTTTTAGACATTGCTGTTAAAATCGCTTGATGACAGAATTAAAGTTGGGCATGTTCAACTTTGTCGCAGCGACTATTAAACACTGCGATTTTAAAATTTTGTATAAGAAGGAAGCGATTAGAAGCTTTTGCTACTAAATCTGCTAACAAATTAAAAAGCTTGCTAAAAGTATATAAAAACAGCGCCGTAAAATCGCCATAAAAAAATATCATAAAAGCACCGTAAAAAAATTACCTCCTGTTAGTGCGTAATTCGAAATGACATTTTTATATAGAAATTTGTACTCCGAACTTAGAGGTACAGCCTCATGTTGGCAAATAAAGCGGACAATTGATTAATAATTCGGCATATTGCCGAAACTTTGCCTTACGTGATTGGCTGTTTCCATTAAATTATTTCCAAAACGCTTATAATTTATATTGTTTACCAATGCGTAAATGGTTTAATGCTGACGATTTTGTTAGCCAAAAATTCACTCTGAGAACAAAAATCTGATGATAAAAGAAGCAAACATCAAAAGCAGCATGTAAAGCATCCTATATGCAGCTGACTTCTTTTCACAATTCATTATTTTGCGGTCCAATCCTGTGCTAACATATAATGATTTACTTTATCTAAAAAAATTAATCATAAGCACAGTATTTCGCTTAAATCGCACAAAGAAATTACATAAAAGAATTTCTCATTATTTGATTTAGCAATAGCAGCTAGAAAACTATCGCTTATAGTTCGCGTTCACGACAATAGCAGATGCACGTATATAACGAGCAAATAACGCGGAAGCACTTCTTCCGTGTGCAGATACAGTTAAACTGCAAGCCGATAAACTGCAGCGATTCTACCGATCGCAGCTGTGGACGCAAAGGCGCGCTCATATACCTATACGGGATGATTCCATGTTGGAAACATACGAAATTTTTAAATATTTATTATCTGCTAAATTCTAACTAGATTTTGCGTTAGTATAAAGAGATTCCAAAACAATAAGGAATATAAAATAATAATAAAATTTATATTCATATTTATGTACTTAAGGGATTATAGGACTTTAAAAATTTTTTTAAATGGAAATTTTTTTTATTTTTCCATTAATTTAAAATCACAAAAATGGATATAAATTAGTCGTTGTAGATAAATATTAAAAAAAATTATAAACCATTAAAAATTGAAAAATTTACAGCTCGTCTTTAAACGCGATTTTAAAAAAATATTTTAGAAATAATAGCCATAATTTAAGCATGTTTTAATTGATTAATTTAAAGTTTTATAAAGTAACATTTGTAATAATATTCCCACATTGGAAATATTATAACAAAAAAAATTAAACCGAGCCTTCTCAAAGGCTTTTCTTTTTTATTTTTTTTTTAAGTTGTGTGTAACAAAAAGAACAAAATGTTTAAAAAAAAAATACAATTTCCATGGTAAACATGTTGAGTGTCGTGAAAAATAAAACATTTTAATTCCCTTCGTGAATCAGAAATAATAAGTGTAAAATGTAAAAAAGTCGATTTTTTTATATTAGATAATTTATCAAAACTAAAATCTTGACCATCATGCAGATGCGCAGACTGCAATTCCGGGAAAAAAGTTCTATATATAATTATATAAAATTATATAAATATATATAATATATGATTATACATATATAATATTATACATAATTATATGTAATTATATGTAATTATACATAAAAATTTTTTTTCGAAAATGTTTAAATAAACTCTATTATTTTAACATCTTTGTTATAATTTCACATTTTAATTTCATTATTAAAATGAGAAATAGACCGTGAAAGAATTAAATTAATAGGCAATGGGGTGCATCGAAGAGAGACGCGTTCACGGAATGCAGCTTGCGCAGATCAGCAAATAACGCGTGAAAACTACGCAATTCTGTGTCTCCAATAATTTGTGACGATAAGACAAAGTCTCGCGTAAACAATCGTAGTAACAGACAATTGTAGTAACGGTTGGCGATTCGGATACGATTCGCATTAAGCCTGATCTATGTAGGTCGTTTGCAAAGTTTTGAACCTCTGTCTCTCTCTCTCTCTCTCTCTCTCTCTCTCTACATAAATATATTACTCGTAAAAATCATTCTGATACTACAATCGTACATGCTTCGAAAAATACCTGTAAAAATTGTAGCCATTTTTGACGCTTAGTTGTTGTTTGACAGTCATTTATGTCACTCGATGTTAGTATTTTTATAAAAATGAAAAAAATCGAAATATCGAATATCGCGCCGATTAAGTTGTTGCATTTGAAAGACAATGCGTGCGCAAATTAAAGCCGAGCGTTGAACGCTATTTAGGGGGGCTCTGTCTCATCATTTGTCACCGTAAAAAAACGGGCAGTTGAATTTAAACGTGCTCGTATCAGCTTGGCTGATAATGAGCGTTCGGGACGGCCAACAACTGCAACCACCACCGATAACATCGAAAAAGTTCACCAAATGGTACTGGATGACTGTCGAATCAAGATTAGGAAGATAGCAAAGACTGTGGGCATATCAAAAGAATGTGTTTATCATATATTGACTGAAGAATTAGGCATGCGTATAAGCTAATTCCGCGTGCCGCGCTTGCTCACTGTGGATCAAAAACACATTCGAATGAACATTTCTAAGGCTCTATTAGAGTAATTTAAGCGAAACGAGACGGATTTTTTGCGTCAATTAATAAATGTTGATCTACCACTTCACTCCTGAAACAAAGGAACACTCAAAACAGTGGATTGCGAAGGGTGAACCTGCTCCGAAAAAGGCGAAGACGGTTTCATTGGCCGAGAAGATAATGGCGACTGTTTTTTAAAATAATCATGGAATTGTGTTCATCGATTATCTTAAAAAAGATAAAACAATAACGAGGGTGTACTACGCATCATTAATTGACAAACTCTAAAGGCAGAAATTGCGAAAAAACGGACGCATTTGAAGAAAAAGAAAGTGCTGTTCCATCAAGGTAATGCCGTCTCACATTTCTACGGTCGCTATGCGGCCCCAGCGACTTTTTTCTGTTTCCTAAGCTCAAAGTTTGGCTCGGAGGACAGATTTTCATCGAACGAGCAGATCATCGCATTCGTAAAAGCCTATTTTGCAGAACCAGACGCCAATTTGAATAGGTTAAAAGGAATATCGCTGGAAAAAAATATATCGACTTAAAAGGAGACTGTTGAAAAAGAAAACTTTAAATTTGACCAAAAAAAAATACCTGTTTCTATGTTAGGCTCAAAACTTTTCAAACGATCCTTGTATATAAGACACAGAACGCAAGTGGCGTTTCACACGTTGCAAGTGAAACGTATTTCAGAGTATAATAGGTTGTCGTAGGTTGCAATACGATAGGACGCGAAAGTTGGAGTTCACCCAATTTCCTGCATCTTGCATTCTCAGACAGCACAATGATGATTTAAAAATGCATATTGGATATATTGGACGTTTCGTATGTATTTTAAACATCCAAATTAGAGCTTCGAATATTTTTAGGGTGTTTTAAAGACAGTGTTACTCTTTTGGACATATCAAAAACATTCTTTTTAGAGATACAACGTACTAGATTTGAACTTATTTCAAATATTCAGCGAATTCTAGCAGATAAAGGAGATAATCTGTTCACCAAGCAATTGAATAAGACTTGGAATTTTGAATTCAAT
Organism: Trachymyrmex septentrionalis; assembly: GCF_001594115.1. Classification (NCBI taxonomy): domain Eukaryota; kingdom Metazoa; phylum Arthropoda; class Insecta; order Hymenoptera; family Formicidae; genus Trachymyrmex; species Trachymyrmex septentrionalis. The sequence goes on along the minus strand of NW_017305811.1, from coordinate 220,825 downwards.
TAATTATATTCAATTGTGGTCTATAAGTAAAGAGAGAGAACAGCTACTGTTTTGCCTGTTTAAATTTATAGTAGATAGGTATATTTAGGATCCTTTTACGTAGGGTAATGATGTCTCTGGCAAATGCCTAGACATCTTTTGATTGAGATGTCCATACAATGGCGCTATCAATGTAGCGAGAACGCACATACATTTACACCAAACACACACATACATACATTTCGACATATTGGGTCGTCCGGAAAACATATTGGTACGCACGGACTTTCCGGACGACCCAATACATACATATATTTTATATCTATATGCGCCATTTTATGGGCATTTTCAAACTGTATAGGGATTTTAGGTATACTTAGGCTGTGTTCCGGCTTAAGTAAAATCCTTATGCATTATATACCTTGCTAACAATAAAAATCTATAGTGTACGTATTTTAAACTATAGATTTTCATTACTAGTAGTATATCAGAACGTGATTTTAGTGTTAATCGTTTTTATGTAATTTGGGATTAACTTGTTTATCCAATATGCAATTTATATTTTATTTAAAATATTCATGTTATTTTTATTATATAACTAAAAATAAATATTTAAAAGGCATTAAAAAATTAAATTCTTGAAGTAGCATTTTTTATTTAAAAAAATAAAGAAATTTTTATACGAGAGACATCCAAATATTAAGCTTCCCTATTCTAGTGAAAGAAAATAAAAAATAAGACAATTATATCACTTTTTTATTTTATTAACTTGATTCCTAAGTCACTTCTCAACATAGTCACTATTGATATTTAAGCACTTTTCGTAATATGGCACTTTTTATACTAGTGTTATGAGAAAACGTGTCCATGGATCAGAGCCATAATTTCACTTCAACCTTGATTTCATTCTAGATCACACTGTGATCACAGAACTTTTGTTAAATGCTATTTCATAACTATTCTAATGGAAAATTTAGGGATGCAAATACATAAGATAGACATTTTTTAAACATTCAAATGATAATATTCTTAGTATGTGGAATAACGTAAAAACGTTTAAAAACATTCATTATTAAATCCATGGACATTTGTACTAAATAAAAACCAGATTTGGATATCCAATGGACGTTGTGTGCTGTCTGGGTTCTGTGTCCTGCAACCTATTATAATTAAAATACGTTAGATTAGTTTCTAATCTTGCAACCTGCGACTCGCGTTCTATGTCTCATGTAAGATGGAGCTTTACACCTCGCACCTGCGATGCGGAAATACTAATCACTGTTGAAATTTGTTCCCATACGATTTTCATAAAACTCAAAATAAGCTTATTTGAAGTGGCGAACGTCCTGTAAATTAAATAGAAGTAATATCTCATGAAGCCGCGTATTCTTCTTTTTGTTAAACGCAATTTTCTCTTGATTCTCTCAATCTGCGTTCCGTGTCTCGCATGATGCAACCAAGAGCAATTGTACATTGCAGTTATAAGGTGCAGAATGTTAAAGTGACGCGTGCTGCGAAGATTGCATCTTGTCCCTTCCTTTTATACAGATTGCATTTACTATTGTGTATACAATGAAGCACGTGTTTCTTGAGAATCAGAACGTGATTGATATTGCAAACTCATTTCATCCCAATGATGCAACATTGCGACGAGAGAGATAAGTATCACCTAATTGTAAAATAAAAAGATTTATATTTTTTCTTGTAAACCAAATGTTACAAGCTATAATTAATAGGACTTCATCAAGGAAATTAAAAAGAAGCGCTTTTAACAAAATATTGAAATCTTTATCTAAAAATCTTGCTTCGAAAAATATAATACTTAATGCGAAATCGAATATATGACTGAATATGTAGGGCGATAATATTTTCACTTCGCTGACTTTTCCGCTCCGTACCGTATTGCGAATAATGCGCGATGATATCTCCCGCTGTTTACTTGCAAGAATTTTAATGAATTCTAGAAAAGCGAAACACTTACCTATCTGCTTCGAAGCGTATTGCTGAAGTAGACGCGTCCGTTTCTTTTCATAACCCTTCTGTGTAATATCTCCTGCAACAGCGGAAAACAACTTAATTAATAACTTAATTCAAGAAATAATTTATAGCCACGTTTAATATTATATTTCAAATCATCATAATATCGCGAGTAAACGTTAAAACTATTGTTGCAGTTTATAAAGTACGATATTAATTTTATTATGAATTGTTCTCTAGAGATTCTATTTCTAGAAAATCTTCTATTTCTAGATCTATTTCTTAGAAAACATGTTCTATCATTATTGTATTTGTTGTTTATTTAAATAAAAATTTAAATTTTTAAATAATTAAAAATAATACCTACTAGAAACAAGAATATAAATAAAACTAAAGATAGAAGTAGGAGCAATATATACAGGATGCCTCAGAATAACGAGATTCTCTTGTGAGCGAATTAAGCGAAAAATGAAAAATTTATCTAACATTTTGCAATTTTCGTAATAGAAACGACGTAATAGAAATAACGAAATATTAATTTCTAAAGATCGCCGAATAGCAAGGCCTATCGTCAAATACAACCGCAGAGTGAGATAAGATCACTCACTCTCGTAGATAACTAAACGCGCAGAAAATTGTTTATTATAAACAGCAGTGAATACATGTCGGCAAAGCTTTTCAAGTCTGTTGATTGCGGGACAGAAAGGTTCTAGGATTTCTCTATTCTGTAGTCAATAAGTTTAAAAAGTTCGTACGACATTGAAATATCAGCATTGAACCGTTTTTTTCGCACATATATTATACGACGATTCTAACGAAATTTAGTGTGTAACGGGGAGGTACTATACCTACATTTTTGACCGTTGGCGGGATCTCGTTGCAACATATTAATTATAAAAAATTATAGAAAAATATTTTATTTTCGTTATGCCAGAAAAAATTATTTCGTTTCATATTAATGATATTTGAATTATTGTTTTAGTAACTATTTGTAACTATTTGCTCACCTAGTTTCTATAATTTTTATAAAGTATCCTATTTGTATGTAATCTGTTATTACATGTCTGGTAAAAAATTTTTCATACATAATTAGGTATATATACATAGGTTACACCTTTCTGATTTGAGTGTCTTTAAAATATGTTGTAGGGAAGAGCTGCGTTGAACGATTCTTCCCCACAAGAATTAAGTAGAGGACAGCATTGGTTTAGGAGATATGATAAATTAATATGCAAGGGATGATATATCGTATAGAGGAGATATATTATAAACGCGTAGAAAGTCTCCTTGAGCAGGAAGGAGAGGTGGGGTAAACTTCATTTCGCGCAAAAAATCGGACGCCCCTAAGCAGAGGAGAGATGGGATAGACCTCACTTTGCATGGAAAATCAAAAACCCATGTAAAACAATACAATCATGCAAAGCAAAATCTATCCCCCCTCTCCCCCCTCCTACCAACAAGCGTACGACTTTCTACGCGAAGTGATAAAATGAACATCTTTATACAAATCTTATTATGAAACTTTTATTTGTTACATTTCGTTTAAATGATTGCCGTCCCCCACTTGATTCTTGTGGAAAATCACTTGGGATATTCTCCCCTATAATATATCTGAAGAACATTCAAATTAGTGAGGTGTAACCTAAAATATACATTTACTATATAATTTTATATAATGATGTCTAACTCATATAATTATATATAAATATGTATTTCTTATTTTTCGATGTTTCGAATTCTTCTTTCTGCTTCACCCCCCTAGAATGGTTCCAATCCACAAAAAAGTAATTTCTGTAAAATTTAGCTCGATCAGATATTGGCAACCTATGCCCCTGATACGGTCGTAATTATAAAAAGTAATGATAAAAATAAGGGTGTTATTTCCCATCCCTGAATATACATTCAACAATTCATATACAGAATTACCTAAAATGTTGGGATGCCCTTTCGCTAGCAGATCCTATGGAACATTCTAAGACAAAAATGTCCAGACTACAATAGTTTTCAAATTATAAACGATTAAAGTTGGCCGATGACAGCGTCTGAAAATGACGAGCTCAGGGGCGAATATCGCGCGAAGTCCTTGTACATTGACTCGCTTGTTAATTAATAATACAAGTATAATTGAGACAATTATGACAAAATGTCTAACTGCTGGAATTCGGTTTCTTATTGTAAAACATTAATAGTTTTATAAGTTAATAACGTTTTATAATAAGAAATCGAATTTTATTAATAGTTAGGCACTTTTGCAATAAGCGTTTTACATACAATGATAAAGAGAATTCACTTTTAAACTTCATATATAATTGTTTAATTTAAATTATACATTATTAGGATTAATGTCAGCCTTTTATTACGGAATATCAATCATTACGTATAGTACGAAATATATTTTTATATAATTTCTTATTGTGACATGATAATTGATATTCTCGCCCACATCCCTACTCTCTTTCCTTCATCCCTCTCTCCCACCTTAAAAAAAACAGCAACATATAAAAGGAATCACCGAGAGAAACAGTATCAGATTGCTCCTCGCTCTAATGACATAAACTACCAATGTTCACGAAACGTTGGTATTCTAAGAAATGGATTTGGACACGAAAATAACCCGCGAAACGCATAATTTCCTTGTAATTATAATCAAAATTTATTAAGTTCACGTGAACTTTTCCGCCATATCTTGAAATAATGAAAAGGCGGAAATCTAGGGAATTAATTAGATATACTTCGGAATTAGAAGTGTAATCTGCCCGTTGTCACGACTGTAAATAAGAAGAAGAAAAAGAATAAGATTGTTAATATTGCATTGATGAAAGAAAAGTTATACATGTATGTATGTGTGTATATAAAAATAATGTCAGGGTAAACTACATACCTAATCGCTATGCGTGAAAAGTTACACGTGAAATCTCGATGAGTGAAAAATGAAAAGTGGAAAATAAAATGTTGAACACAAATACGTGTCCAGAGAACCGAAAAACTTACAAAAAAATACAAGTCAATATGTATTAATCAGGGTTACTACAGAAAATGAATTTTGAAATTCCCTGACTTTTCCATTTGATTATAAACGTATTTGACTATAAACGTCAGATATAATATTAAAAAAATCACAACAACTACTTGGAATAGAAGTAGTTTAAGAAAATTGTGAGCAAATTTCAAAATTCCAGACTTTTTTACCCTTTCCCCTGACTTTTCCAAGTTTTCCATAACTAATTTTAATTTCTCTAACTTTTCCCGGTTTTGTCTGTAGCAATCCTGATTACTTTTGCCTTTTGATCCGCCATACCTGGTCTCGGCGTTTTTAATTTTCAAAATTTGAGATTAAATTCAAAATCAGCAGCTCTAACAATCTCTCAATATCAAATTTTCGAATATATCGAATACTTCGAATAAATCGGAATACTTTTAGCATTTTCATTTCCGTCATTTTGAAAATCTGCCAAAGAAAGACCTAATTTTTTAAAAATTCAATAAATAATATCTATAAATAATTTATAATAAATTATATATATATATATATATATAAATATCTTAAAAAGACTCAATACAAACATACTTTTTCTTGTACAAATATCAAATTTTAGTAATTATAAAGTATTATTCAATTATTCAATCTTAAAATGTTATTTTATCTTAAATATAGATACAATATAAAGACTAGCGACAAGTATTATTCAATTACTCACAATTTCAATATACCTATTATTTTATTTTAAATGTATAGGTATACAATATGAAGAGAAATACGGTTTACCCAACTTTTTCTATTTTGAACAATTTGTCAACAGCAACATAACCCACAAATATATTGCTAATTTGATATTGTACACAAAAAGAATTTAAATACTAATTATAGTAGTGTATGTATATGTGTGCGCGCGCGTGTGTGTCTACACTAAGCTTCAATTATTCCCCTTATGCTCACTACATCTTAGGTAAATTGTATCAAAACTTATATTAAATACTAAAAAAAATTAATTTTGAACATAAACGGATGTCTCGAAAACAAAACAAAAACGACAATACTTAAACAATATTGCTAGCGTCACATCTGTTATCTAAAAAAAAACGTTTCGTTTGAAAATGACAATAAAAATACGATTTACGTCGGTACAACTTGGCCAACTCTCCTTTACGTGTGAGTAACAAATGTAGACCAACAAATGGCAACCCATATAAAAAATACTACTTGGTATCATGGTAACGAAGATGATCAATCTAGTAGTAGGGTCGATATTCATAGTCCGTTCTTATTTCAAGACCATCTTAAGTACAGTGTTAAAATGTCGTAAACCAATTATAGAACCGCATTCGCATCTTAAGATATTAATTAGAACGATTTTAAAATAAGAATAGATTATAAATACCTAAATACTGGCCTGTAAATTTGTGGAAACTTAGGGCGATCATATTAAAGAATTTCTTTAGATTCACTCTTTCCTTCTTACAGAGCAATACTTGGCTACTTTTGTGTTATTTTGTAATAATAAAATAGCAATCTAAGATTTAAAAAATCTAACATCCTTGGCTATTACTGTCATTTCCCGAACAATCTATAGAACTATATTCGGATCTTACTGGAATGTTTCCTCAAGGATGAGCACTTGCGCACGAGGAATACCGGCTGAGCGGATGCTTTTCTTAATTGCGACTTCCGACGCAATGGTCTTCTTCTAAATCCCGATTTTTGCCTTTTTAAATGCTGCTGTCGTTGTGGAAAATTTTTTTTACGATCATTGAAGCGATCAACATCATCATCTTCACTGTCGCTTGATGGTGATGAGAGACATTTGTAACCTGTGTTGAAACTTTCGTTTTTTGACCTTTCTTTGACAATGTCCTTGGCTAGAAAGGTAAGAAATTGACTACTAGCAAAATAATTTCCAGAAATAATCGTTCTCGCCGGCGTTGACATCATCGTTGTTGTTGTCGTTGTCGCCGAAAGCTTCCAAGTGGCTCCCCGCACAAGAAGACCGTTACTCCTTAGCTCTTCAGAGAATAGTTTATCCTCGTTAAAGTCACTGATTTTTTGTACCATACAAGCTGATGACGAAGACGATGTTGCCGAGAAAGAACCAAAGGACGATGAAACAATCGAATTCAAGGCATCATCTTCCCGACGCTCATTGAAATCACCTGATAGCAGCAACTTTTGATCGTCGAACTGATCGTCTGACACGTTCGACGACCAGTCGTTAATTCTCTCTAGAATTGGACTCTCATCATCAGGGAAACATCTGATCTCTTGCCAGACTCGGCGTTGACGTCTCGAGCGACGTCTTTCGGGTGGAATAAACCATACTGGACTGTTGACACGAACCGCAGGTTTCTGATTCTTCTTATTAGCGCGTTGAGAAGTTCTCTTACCACTTCGACGACGAGAACTAGAATGTCTAGACGCGCTCGTTCGTTTGAAGTAACCTTCCGTGCTCACACTTGGCGATGGCTTTGGTGTTTTCCGGCGAAAAAGACCATGTCGCGTCATCCTAAAGCCAAGCAATGTCGATTGCAATCGAATTCTTGAACAACGCAATATTTGATTCAATAAGTGAAATTCATTGCGAAAATATGAGTAGTATGTAGATCTTTCCATTAATATGTTCAACCAAAGAAAAATTTTATTAATAAAAACTACAATTAATTTTTATTATTGTTTGGGTATTTACATATTAAGGTGGTTCTTTAGTAAAGTACCGAAAATTTTGGATGCCTCACCAGGGCCCACTTAAAGAGAGAGAGAGTTACAAATATCTTCATAATTTAGATAAAATATATTAAAACTATATGCATATCTTAATGAAATAGTACGAAACACATAATAGTATATAAGTGATGAAATAAAAAGAAGTTGATTTATTTCTTGTATAATTTGTTCTTGTGATAATTTAGCAACGTTGCACCATCAAATTATGTATATTGCAAGCAAGGTTTTTATAAAAAAAAAATTTTTTAAAAAGAAAGTTGAGAAGAAAAGGAAAAATTTATTTCAATCTGCAATGAAATTAAAAGCTTCGTGTCCATGAAAACAAGGTGAAGTTATGTTACACGATATATTTTGCCATTTCAACATTAAATATCTTTTCGGAATGGACGTTGATCTACTTTTTTATGACCTTTTTTATCACAATCGTTATTTTTTAAATTATTATAATCATATTTTTTTAGAGAAGTATATAGTAATATTTGTATAGAGTGTTTCATAAATGCACGTCAATACTTTAAGATGTAAATCTATACACTAAAATAAATAAAAAACGTCATATGAATTACATATCTTAGTTTTCAAGTTATGAAAGATTAAAGAAAATATTCGAAGTATTCACCGTGCGTCAATACACTACTTCACTCCTTAACATTGAGTCACTCGTTCAAAAATACTAGGTATTCTTCAAATAGTCTCAAATCCACTTCGTATTCTTTCTCGTAGATTATCCGCATTATTTACCGGCGTTGAATAAACAATAGATTTTAAATGGCCCCAAGATGAAAATGAAACGAAGACCATCATGCATAACGGTCATAGGTATATCAAATACACGTCGATCATTTCCAGCATAAATGTACATTACCATTTTGCCGCTTTTAAAGCTGATTGTTCCATCTTTAGATAAACTATGATAATTTATTTATTGAATAAACAAAAGAGTAAAAAAGTAAAAACATAAGAGTAAGACAGTGAGCTCAAGTTTACTGAAAGATGGAACAATCCAGCCTTAAAACAGTGTTTATAATAGAACAGTAACTCGCGAATATAAGATACCGGCTGCTTGAAATCCTATCCAATTTATTGATGAATATTGTTTGTAAACATTAAATAACGCCGAGATGTGCTAAAGTGTACAGTAACGTGTGTTGACGCACAAGGCAAATATTTCGAATATTTGTTTTAATCCATAACTTGAAAGCTAAGGTAGAACATATGTTTATATAACATTTTTTTACTTATTTTAGTGTATAACTACCTAAAGTATTGACATGCATTTATGAAACACTTTGTATGCAGTTAATGCATTTTTCTTTGAAAAAACGTCTCCAATTCTTACCTGTCACTAAGTTATATGTTAAAAATTACATTTTCAATATCTTTTTCTTTTATTTCATCGTTAACATATCCTAAAATTTTGCATACAGTATACTTCAAGTTCGTGGCTTTAACTTTATTATATAAAGAAATAACACATTTGTATGGTAACTCGATTTACTAAAAAAACCACCTTAAAACAGATTATATGCGTATTTTGTCTAGTTGTTTAGAACGAGTGGACCCCGTTAGCCTACATCCTGATAGTACTCACATCGATGCGTAGTAATTTCTAGTTTATGTACATATTCCTAGTTTATGTACATATTACTAATAAGAATATTTCATATTAAATTGATTAAACGATGTACGCAATCAGATCCTTCTCGTTTAAAACAACGAAAGATCAAAACTTCTAAAGATCTTTCGGGTTCATAATTAATTACTTAAAAGACTTATGGACAAAAATATCAAAGAATTTGACAAATGAAAATCAATGAAAGAAAAATACTCTATCATTTATCCATCTTCAATGATCAACTGTTAATCGAAAAACTAATCACCCTGGTCTGAAATCAGCGAATCTGGCGATCCTAAGAGAGAAGCCGAAGGATGACGAAGTTTCCTTGCTAACGGGCTTCTCTGGCGCTGAAACCGTTCTTGCAACAGTTGGCTGCGGTTTCTTCTCCTTCAGAGCGCTATCCATATAATGATGAACTAAAGAATTTGAGACAGAGGAATAAGAAGGAGCCGATAGCGGAACTGAGACCGGAAATGGCACCGCATCTCTCCATATTCTGCCAAGACTGATGTTAACATTGAGCGATCCTTCTGCAGAAGACTCTTGGATCCAAAAAGTATCGTGCCCATTGGTTGTCTGATCCCGACCTAGCTCCGTAACGGAGGATTTAGATTTAGGTGTTAAAACAGGCGAGGTATCGAGCTCAAGAATTTTCAGATCCTCAATAACCGAATCCGTGTCAGTATATTTGACAAATTTTGTGGTTTTCGTTGGATCGAGATGATCTTCGTGAAGCTTTTCGCGGGAAGACGAACTGACTCCTTGAAGCCACTCATCATAAGTGATAGAGTCGCGACTGAGAGAACGCTTTTGATCTTTCTTGAATTCTTGCTCCTTAATTTGTTGATCAACAATTTTATCATTCGTCACTTGTTGCGAGGACGAATTAACAACAGGTTCCAGATTTTTCTGGAAACGATTCCGTCGTTTGCCCCGGTCCAGATAACTTTTCCTAATAGAAATTCTCTTGAAGGACTCGCTACGCTTGAAGGAAGGTTCGTTACGGTCCTTCTTGCGACTAACGAGCCTTCTCAGGTTTTGAAAGGTGAGAGGCCTCATGAGGCAACGCGACAAATTTTGACTCACGGAAGTGGAATCGCTACAAATTTATACTATTTCTAAATGATATGAATTGTGGAGCAAAGATTAATGGATGCACTCGCGAATCATAAAGATCTACATACGAAATAAAAGAACCATAAATGCAAATATTTCGTATAATCCAAAGTCTATGGAAAAGTTTGTGAAGTCAATAAGTCTTGATAATCCTGGATTTACAAAAAGGAACATTTATGAAAACAAAAATGAATTTACAGATTCCTTTCCCCTCGCTCGTTGCTTCCTTCTCTGTCTCTCCTTCTTAGTTCCTTTATTCTTTGTTTCTCTTTTCTTTTTGCCCTCCTTGCCCTTTTGCTATCTGTATTCTTCTCCTCGTCCTTCCTCCCTCTTTCTCTCTTTCGTTCTTTTTCGTTGTTGTGCTAAAGTGCAACGTCGAGGTCTTCCAGTCGTGGATGATCAGCGTGGCTTTCCTTTTTCAACGCCGTGTTGCTGCGCCACCATTGCCACTCCTCCTCCCTCTTCCTCATTGCCCTCCTCTTTCCTTTTCTTCCATGTCCTGGGTTCAACCGGAATGATCATTCTAAACGAAAAGATTCAGTACGAATTATACGAGCGCCTTTAAAGTTAATGCACTCGGTATCGAGAAAGTGATTTTTTCTCAAGCAAGACAAGTTCGATGTACATAATTTTTTCTTACAATAATTATTGAATTCAAGTGATTCTTTCAAATTGATAACTTCAGATTATCAGCAGATATCAAGGTAATATTCAATATACTTTCCTAATATATATATTTATATGTTTCTATATTTACACTTTTATTTAATATATTGTCGTATTACTGGTAATGATTTTTTCAGTAATACTTTTCTAGCAACTTTTTTAGATCATGCTATTATTTTGTTATTAATCAATTCTTATCTTATCAATTACGATTTCCTTCGAATCTATTTCGATCAATAACTTAACACGAAAGTATCTTGAAACTTCAACAGATACTTTCTATGCCCTCGGACGATTACAGCATTTGTTTCACATCCTTTTCCTCTATCGTTCTCCATGCAATCTTTCGATAATTTGAGTGCAATTTTCTGTGTTGAGTGAATGAATCTGTGTTTCATGTATAAAAATTGTTATTAAATTTAATTTTATTTTTCTTAGTCAAAAAGGAAAAAAATATATTGAAATATTATGTTAAACCAAAGTTCTGCCATTCAACCGACGAAAATCTGCGCACTATGAAATGTACTCTTCTTCATTACTTAAACGTGTTCTTAAATTCGTTCTTAACACACTAAAGATACACTTGGCACTACCAGATTCTTACAAAATTTTACCAACGTTCACTGAAATGATTGACAATTGACGAAGCACTCCCGTCCAAACACTCACAAATCTCTGATAACCGCTTAAAATCACTGTCGTTACTGCTACGGATATTCGTTGATACACGCTTTTCTACTCGCTCTCAATTGGAAAACGAAAACTTCACTCACGTCGCGAGACATGCGAAATAATTTACTCGCGTGTTGAGAGTCCACGCAATCGCTTCATAAAATAAAATACTCTCTTTAAGGGGTTTCGGAAGATCTTACGTATGAAATCATGAGCACGCTCCAAATTCGCGTGTTCGCGAAAACGACAGTTCGCGCGTTCGAATTTACGAATGAGGTGCCCGCTTCGTTTCACCGTCGAGGCGCGTACTCCAAGTCGCGTCGAATTACTGGCATTTTGTGCACTCTCCACGACTCAAGGCAATTCTCTTGCACGCGGCGAGAGTTCGGAGACAGAGACAGAGAAATAGAGAGTGCAAAAGAGGGGGGGGAGAGAGAGAGAAAC
>NW_017305811.1:207164-208537 GCF_001594115.1 Trachymyrmex septentrionalis | reverse complement strand
AGAGACAGAGAAATAGAGAGTGCAAGAGAGGGGGGGGAGAGAGAGAAACAGAGAGAGAGAGAGAGAGAGAGAGAGAGAGAATACTACGGGAAGCCGGCTCGCGCGTGTAAAAGTCGCTAGACGGAAGAGTAGATGAGAGAACGCACAGAAACGAGTGGACGAAGAAGAGAATGTAAAAGAGAGACAGAAGGGCATGGAAGTGGGATGGCATGCCGTCCATCCACTCTCGCCTGTCTTCTTCGCACACAGCATCCCACTCTCTATCGTTTCATCTCGCTCGGCATCCTTTGCCGAGCCGAAGCGACCTCTCGCTCGCGTACTGCTCGAGCTCCACCGCAACACTCGGGATCCTGACTCTGTTCCCTGCCTCCTTACAAGACAGATTCTTAAGGTGGGATTATACAAGGATCGACCGCAATTCCCTCGCGGGATTGTTACAGTCCGCGACGTTAAAAGCCGCGAGCATGTCAATCAATAATCGTTAAATTATAATTTCCTTCCCTACATTATTCGCGAAATCTCGTTCCCACAAATCTTTCCTTCCATCATATCCCTTTTTTAGAAATCCGGTTCGTTGCATTTCGTGCCGAAACTGTAATCGCTTGATGTGTTTCACGGAGTCTAATCATGAAAAAAAAAAAAAAAAAAAAAAAAAACATCTGAAATTGATGCGAATTAAGAATCGCTAGTTAATATTACTTCGTTTGAGAAAAAAAGCTTCGATTTATGAATCGAACTTACTAAAAGGCCAGTATTCATAGATGGTTCTTATATTCAAGACCGTCTCAAGTTCTGTCTTGAGGTGTCACGAATCGGATCAATCAGAGGGCCGCATTAGCAGAGACATTACTTAAGACGGTCTTGAAATAAGAACTGATTATAAATACTGGTCCAAGTATCGGTTACTATTGCAAATATCGGTGACTCTTTTTACGAATAAAATTTAAGACATATTTATACTTCAGCTTCGACTTCACTTGCAATTACGAACTGAGCGGTTCTCCATATCTACTCTCTACAACTACGATTCCACATTTTACTACAAAATATTAAGAAAAGAATGTGATCAACTATTTTATAAATAATAATAATTAATCAAATAGTATTATGGTAAAGAATATAACTGAGATCGCAAGTCATGGGACGTTCTATAGTTAAAGTTTTATGTAATGCTTCTCTCTAATAATATGATACGATTCTTCAGAATTCTGAGAGAGAGAGAGAGAGAGAGAGAGAGAGAGAGAAAGAGAATCATGAATCATAATACTTATATATTCACATACCGAGGATTATGGAGCTTAGGTGTCTTGTGGCAAAATAGATTATTAATACGTATATACATAGAATATATATATAGAACGCCAAGATCGATT
>NW_017305811.1:206375-207064 GCF_001594115.1 Trachymyrmex septentrionalis | reverse complement strand
TTATTAATACGTATATACATAGAATATATATATAGAACGCCAAGATCGGTTAAATTTTGGATGTACAAATAATACATTATATATTCTTTTATCAAATCAATTTATTCCAGATATAATTGCGAGCCGATAACATTCGGTTTCAACATGATTGTTCTGAAACGCTAATAATCCTACCTAAATTAAATTAGAAAGAAAGAAATTTATTGCGAAAAATATTACCTCAGCCAGGATTCTTCTCCAAGAATTTCTTACTTTCTTTCTTTCTAATTTAATTTAGAAGGGATTATTAGCATTTCAGAATGATTGTTGTGTTGAAACCGAATATTATCGGCTCGCAATTATATCTGGAATAAATTGATTTGATAAAAGAATATATAATGTATTATTTGTAACATCCAAAATTTGACCGATTTTGGCGTTCTCTATCGTATTTGATGTATTCACATCAAATCATACAATCGATCATCAAGAAATATCATAATAAAAACAATGCTTCTTAAATTATTCTACATGAAATAATAAATCGATTCCACCAACTCGATTTAAACCTGAACCTCCAAGGTTCGTTTAACTTAACGTTCGTAATGCTCGCGAATATCATTTTCTTCTCGTCATAAAATATTAAACAAGAATGAGATGATACACGCGAGCATTGCAAACGTTGAGTGGAACGCATTCCTAGTAATATT
>NW_017305811.1:203318-206275 GCF_001594115.1 Trachymyrmex septentrionalis | reverse complement strand
CATATATATATATATACACCGGGTGTTCAAAATAAAGCGTTACAAATTTTTATCTTGAAAACACGATATTATTGATAAAAATTGTTCAGACAAAAGTTGTAGGGTTCAAAAAGATTTATTTACCAATTTTATCAGTTTGACTTTGGGTGGCGTCGTCAAGGTCACGTCGATTTTTTAAAACGTCAAACTTTTGATTCTAGAGTCTAATAGTCGATGTCGAGACATTTTTAAAACACTATAATAAAGTTATTTTTTATTAAATATTTTCAAGTTATGATGCTTGAAAGTTAATATCACCGACATTAGCATTACCCAGGTGTCTGACCAACAGCTAAAACCTCTTGAATGTTGTTCAGGATCATGTCCTGGATATCATTTGTCATGATCGAAGACATTGGAGATTATTCCTCTTATTTTCATTTTTGTACTAAAAATTCATTTTTGTTTTAATCATCTTCTCTTTGAAGAGGATTATGATTTTCACTTCTGTGAATAATATATTTATTGAATAGCTAAAATTATTTTATATTATTTGTGTAAGATAGTTTCACCTAAAAAAATAAAACTACATATTATATTAAATTATCAATGAGCAATTACACATACATAACAGTTGATGCATTATTGTAAGGAATCTATTGAACGTAAAGATTTAGAAAAATTCTAATAACGTTTTTTTTTGAAGCTCTCACGATGATTGAACACTTTCTTCAACCATATTGCATTTCTTATATTCCTTCAAAATGCATGTGTGGAAATCGAAAAATTAAGATTTGGTTCAAAAACAAAATAAAAATTTGATTAAAAAAATAAAATATCTGTTTTATATATACTTATCCATTATTTGATATAAAATTTATATGGAGAGTACTTTATATGATAATAAAAAATAAATAAATTTTTTCTTTTAAAATCATGAATAAGAGATTAAGATTATGATCAAAAATGACCAAAATTGGTGTTCAATCAATTTATGGGAAATTTATGGGCTTATATGAGAATTTGGAGAAATTCTGATTTTCCCTGAAAAATAATGATTCACCATACCTTCGAATAATTCATTTAGCACATAGATTCCTTTTCCACATGATTCTACATTCCGAATACTAAATAAAAAACCACTATATGAGCCAAATTGGAGGCGGCTCAATAAAAAGGGTTAATGGTAGAAGAAAAATGAAACTGTATTCATCAATAAAATATTTATATATATTTGCGATAAATAGATAAATCGTTATTCGAATGACTTATCAACCATTAGCAAGCAAAATTTTATTTCTCATCCGTTACGGGAGGATCCCGTTTGCCTGTAAATCGATTGCCTACAGCATCGTTTGCCTGCTTTACTTTTGCCGATAGTTCGTTTGCGCACAAAAATTATTATTATGTCTATTTATTTGCTCGGTTGCCTACAAGTTATTTTGCGCACAAATATAAAATTAAGATTAAGTTAAGTAAGAAAATAATTTGTATTTTTAAAACACAGAGAATTTGTGTTTTAAAGCAGAGAATTTGTGTTTTAAAATAGAGAATTTGTTTTAAAACAGAAAATTTGTGTTTTAAAACAATTTGTATTTTTATAGCAGAGAATAGTACATGTAGACAATAATACATCGAGCTGTAGGCAAATGTGACTGTTTCCGAAATTTTTAAAAATGCATGTAGGTAATTGAGTTGTAGGCAATAATTTTTGTACGCAAACAAACTGTCAGCAAAAGCGTAGGCTTATAGACAAAAGGAGCCATCTCGTTACTTGCTATTCGCAAATTTATTTAACTTTACTTTTTTTCTTGTAGAATAATTGGCCGGTATTTACAGTTCTTATATTCAAGACCGTCTTAAGTTCTGTCTTGAGGTAACACAAATCAATCAGAAAACCGCATTAGCATCTTAAGACATTACTTAAGACGATCTTGAAATAAGAACCACCTATAAATACCGACTAATAGCTGATAATACAATTTTAAATAACTCTTATAAAAATAGTAAGTTTTTAATTCATCGATTGATAAATCCTATTATACTATTTTTATAAGAGTTACATTTGTGCATAATACAATTCATTAATTAATAAATTGAAAAAGTTGCCTATTTTTAAATATTCATAATAAATAGCAAAATGAAAATAGCGTGTCTGTTTGTCTGTTATAATTATAAAACACGAAGGTGATATTTTTAAATTTACATACAATATTACTTGTATAATATTAATTGTTTACTATGCTTAATTGAAGTATTGTCTTTTATCATGAAAGATACATATACTGTTTTATACTTAATACTACAAAATACATAATATTTATAAATAAAATCCCCTTTTTTTTTTTTAAAGAAAAGGTAAAAAAGTGTATGTGTGTGTGCTCCTCTAAGAAAAACTTGTAAACAAATATATTTAAATTGCGTCAATTACAAAGAGAATATATTTTTCCTTAAAACAAATAACTGTTGTAAACTATTTTTAATGAATAAAATCTAAGTTACTGATACTTTGTATTTCCATTCAAGATCTTTCCTCTCTATTCCAAGTGATTGTAGTTTTAATTCTTAAAGAAATAATATCAAATTTAATTGTAAATAGAACTCAAGGACACAGTATTTTTATTGCTTTAAATAAAACTTCAATAGTAATATCTTTAATTTTTTTAAAACATTTATAATCTAAGAGTACTATTTGTGCTCCTATTTAAATCTTCATATTACAATTCAAGTGGTACGTATTTTTATTTAATAAAAAAAAATTAAAAGTAATATGTAGCATACACATTGTCTTCTCATTCAAGTATCTTCCAACTCAAATGTATATATATTCGAATAAAATATAACATTTAATCTCAAAGAATTTAAAGAGAAAACAGTACAAAATAAGAAAATATTAAAATAAAGAAATTTGTAAATGACGCAATTTAAGTATTTCGTATACCTTATTACAACTTTTTTTAAAGGGGCACACACGACAC
>NW_017305811.1:201483-203218 GCF_001594115.1 Trachymyrmex septentrionalis | reverse complement strand
ATTTAAGTATTTCGTATACCTTATTACAACTTTTTTTAAAGGGGCACATACGACACACACACGCGCGCGCGCGCGCGCGCCACGCACGCACACGCACACAGAGCTTTTTTTACCTTTTTTTAAAAAGATTTGAATGATACTTGGTCCGTTATCCGATTTATAAAAAGAATGATGCTGCGAATCCCTAAAAAAGCAGTAAGAATTTCGGACTCCTTGCCACAAGGAACGGAAACGACACGACCGTAAGATGTTATCGATTTTATCAACGGGGGCTTCTAGGGGATTCTATCGGTGTAGCAGGGTGAGTCAAAAAGAGCGAGATAAACGTAGAAACAGCGAGTGCGAGTAAGAGAGAGAGAGAGAGAGAGAGAGAGAGAGAGAACGAGATGAAGAGAATGAAGTTCGTCGCGAGAGGCGGCGGATGATTGGCACTGTATTGCCCAGCCGAAGTCGAAAGAAACGGTCACTCACCTTCGGACAGCTCGAGGTCTAACTCAGCGAGCTTCTCCCGTACGTCCTCCGGCAGCTTGCCGATATCGATGTTATACTCGGCCATTGCTAGGCCATCCGTGCTGCACCGTGATTGCAAATCCACCAGCGATGCATACCACAACCCATTACCACCGCTCGGCCATCTTGCCTGTCACTAAAGTACAAGTACGTCGTTGCACCGTCGACGGCGCCACCAAACGCGCATGCCCGCGCCCCAAGCCCCAACCATCGACATATAGGGTGCATTCGTTTACCCCGGAGATTTATAATAGATTTTTAAGTCTTAAGCCGTAAGGAATGGACGAATCACAATCGCTTATTCTCCTCGCATTCGACTGTAGTTGGTCAATTTCTTACAGCTTAAAACTTAAAACATCTATTGTAGATCCGGACGCAAAGGTTATAGCGCAGAGAGTATCATTTAATCCTCATTTAACACTCGGTGAACAACAAGGATAAAATAATACTTCTGCGCTAACCTACGTAAACGACAGGGATAGTACTGGCCGGAGCATTAACATACTCCAATATGCTCCTATCATAATTCCTACTCACTCCAATGCACTCATTACAGTGAGTAGAAACTACATAGCAGAAGCATGTTGAAGCATATTGGAGTATGCGACGCGAACAAATCTGATTAATGACTCCGGTACACCAGCGTGATGTTCGTTGTGCGCGACACGCGATATCCAATGAGAATATAATTTGGAATAAAAACATCGGTAAAGCTGTACACTCATTGGATATCACGTATCACGCTGGCGTGCCAGAGGCATATCGCGCTCGTTAAAGTGAGTGAAAACTATAACAGGAGCACATTGGAGCATGCTAGAGCATGCGACGCGACAAACATAAGATATAGACGGAAGCGTTTAAGTCTGTTACACAATAGGCCATAAGCGGTAAGCCGTAAGAAATTGACTAATCACAGTCGAATATGAGAAAAATAATCGACTTTAATTAATTAATTTCTTACGGCCCTATTGTGTAAAGCCTTTTACAATAGAGTCGTAAACGGTAAGCCGTAAAAAATTAACCAATCATAATCGATTATTCTTCTTACATTTAACTGTGATTGGCCAACTTTTTACGGCTTATGACTTGCGACCCTATTGTAGAACAAGCATAACAGGCTTTCCCGGATAATTCTGATCTACAACGGGTGTTTTAAGCCATAAAAGATTGACCAACTACAATCGAATGCGAGGAAAAAATAGGTTAGAAGTTATTTAAAATAATA
>NW_017305811.1:181480-201383 GCF_001594115.1 Trachymyrmex septentrionalis | reverse complement strand
AAAGATTGACCAACTACAATCGAATGCGAGGAAAAAATAGGTTAGAAGAAGTTATTTAAAATAATATAATGTTAGAATAAGTGATAAAGCAAGGTTGTGGACCTACTTAAGACTTAAAAATCTATTGTAGATCCGGGGTTAGAGCCACCGCAGTCAAAATTTCTCTAACAGCAACCTTACGATATGAACTTAAGCTGATGAGCCAATCAGATTACTGCTTTACATTTACGTACTCTAACAGAAATAGAAACAGCAGTAAACTTCCATAAGATGAGTTTCAATCGGTTAAAATTTACCTTATTGCGAGGTTATGGATACTAGTTTACTGTTATTTCCGTTAGACAGATACATAATCTAAAGCAGTATCCTGATTGGCTCATCGGTTTAAGTTTACACTTTACGCATACTGTTACGGAATTCTGTGTGCGGCAGCCCTTAAGGTTGCAAAGCGTAAGCCGTATAAAATTGGCCAATCATAGTCAAATATGACAAAAATAATCGATTGATTAATTTACAGCTTACTTCTTGCCCTTTGTCAGAAGATTAAGTAATTGATATAAAATATATATTTGAAATTATAAAATAAATGTTCTTCGGTGTACATACCACAATATAATTACGATATCACATTAAACAACTCGCCTCGTAAAAACTAAACTGCTGAGTTCTGAGAAAATCGATATAAGATATTATTTCATTAATTCCGCGACGAAACAATAATTGGATTTTACTTTATTTCACATAATATAAAGTTAAATTATCAATGTACTAATAATATACAGAGCTCGATTGTATTTACAAAATAAAGATATTTAAAATATATATTTTTTTTAATGAAAAAAATAACACTTATTTAAAATTAATTATTTTTAACAACTTCTTCTAACCTATTTTTTAATTATATTTTAATTCTATAGCGATACACACTTTTTTTATCCTTGATATACACATATTTGGATCTCTGAGACTTCATCCATATTTGTTACTATAACTTCCGTAAAAATGGACATTTTTTTCATAAATTTTTTTTCAATTAATGGAGAATTGATTAAGAAATAATTAGTATGATGTGTAAAAGTAGATAGAATTAAGGAGCTTTGAAATATATAAGTTCAAAGAAAAAAAAAAGTTCAACAACACGAAAAAATGTCGATTTAACAAATTGTACTGGAGTTGTCCGGGTTTTTGAGACCCCAGTGTATGCAGCTAGTAGATTAAACAAGTTTCGGAACTTATATTTTATATCCTTAATTATTTTAAATAAGTCGTATCAGTCAGAGATTGATCGTAAATTAAAAACAATTTTATTTAAAATATGTATTTTAAATAAAAAAAAGTCGAAGTACCGTAGGATACACACGAAAAGAACGATTTGCCTCAAGTATCTAAAAATTTTCGGATATATCTTAATGTATATATCTAGATAAATTTTTAGATACCTGAGTATCTAAAATCGTTTTCTCTTCCAGTAAAAATCCAACGACAGGGAAGCTAATTGAAAGTACAAATCGGTTCTTCGCGTCTGCTTCGAGAATGAAGTTATCCGACTAATGGACATTTCATAAAATTCATTCAATGGAATTGTAATTATAATTAATTAGAATTAGTGCGCGAGTAGTATTTTACGCGAGTGCGAGAGGATGTCAACCTAATTCTGAGAAGAGGAGAAGTTTTGGGAGAGACATCGAGCACCAATGGAGCAACTTTGCGGTAAATATTATTTTTTATTTATGTAAAATTAACTTTTTTTACTTGTTCTTAACTTATTTTATTTGACAATAATGTAAAAATAATAACTAAATAAAAGGAGAATTACTTCAAAATTACTTTAAAATGTTATACAAATTTATTCTTGTTAAGATTTCCTTTATGATTAAAATTTATTTTCGACGTGTTCTATCAAATCTAAAAATCTGAAAATTATATGTAATATAATTTATGATAAGATTTGACTGCTGAGAATTGTTTTAGAAGTGATCAAATATTCAAATTATATAAAAAATGCAATTTAAAAAATTCTTAAATTTTTAAAAATAGAATTTTGAACTAGACAAAAGAAGAATGACAAAAAAAATTTTACTCTAATTTTTCTAATACTGGCTGTTTATATTCACAATTTTTTTTAAAATCCGCTTAGGTTTAGCGGAGAAAGAAACTAATGAAAAAACATTTCTTCGATATCTCGAAATGATGTGGCTTTTTTAAGATAAAACTTTGTACAAAATAAATAACAATAAATAAAGGGCAAAGAGTCAAATTCACTTTTTTTTTTAAATTGTCATACAATTAAAAGAATAAATTACAAATAGAGAAAAGTAAAATTGAAAAAATATAATAAAATATTTTGTACAAAATATTTTCATCTGGTTGTTCATTTTGCTCCCTATAGCGATGAATTACGTGCGAGACCCGAAATCTCTTTCTTATCCTGCTATATCCTTTATATCAAATGTCGATAATGTCATCGTTCTTCAATTATTCCCGGACCCTCTGAATCTATTGATAGTCAAGAAGATTTTCCCAGAGTTGGCCGTTCTTTAATAATGTATAATATCTCGTTGGTGCAGTTCTTATAATCACTTAAAACTTAATGGACCTTCTACAATAAGCCATTAGTCATAAGTCAAAAGTCAGAAGCTAAAAATTGACGACTGTGAGTGGTCAATTTTTAGCTTCTGACTTCTGATTTACGACTAATGGCTTATTGTAGAAGGCCCATAAATATTAACAGTCACATGAACTTCCGTACGTAAAACCGGCCATCTTTAGCATAAGTATCTTATAGGTGACATTGGCAATTTTAAACTTCATCTTTTAGAATCCGAATTTATATTTTTAATTATAATTCTTAATTAAATATCACTGACATTTTTCATAATTTTTCATAGATTAGAAAAAGATAAAAATATTATAGTAAAAAAATATGTTTTTGATTACTTCTATTGAAATGGTATGATATAGACTGGTCAAAGTCTTGCTATAAATGCTTTGAAGCGTTTGATGGACTAATTAGGAGAAAGAATTTTACAAATTGACCAATTAAAAAACGCTTCAAAGTTTGTAGCATAGCATTGGGTACCGTACCCATAGAGAGTTGAAACCTGATAAAGATTTTTCTTTCAGTGAGACCTGACAATCAACTTGTAACATGTTTAATATGATGTAGGAGCATTTTTTATACACATAGCTGTCCAGCTCTTCACAAAGTAAAAAAAATATATTATAGGGGAAAGAACTGATAAAAAGAGGCATTAATGAAAAACGGCGCTGACGCGCGAGCGAATAAACTCGCTGCAAGGCGACCCGGATCGACTCACGCGATTGGTCGGCCAGTCGTAGAAATTCAATTCCCGCTCCTTCTTTTTTCATCTCTCTTCATTCCTCCAGTCGGCGCGGCAAACGTACGAGCAAGCGAACGAGCGAGTGAGATAGACGTCGTTTCCCAAGGGAAGCTCGTCTGGACAGTACCGACCGACAATTCAGTTTGTCGACGGCGTTGCTCTCGCTCGCGTTTATGATCGTGCATTGTTTTCATCGTGAATTGTAACGTAAACACCCGTGTGTGTCATCCATCTTTCTCGTTGTCGTAAAAACCGGTTGACGCACCGGGAGAACGCCGAAGGAGCGCAGAGGTGAAGAGCAAAAGCGGGTGTCGAAAGCCAGAATCAAGGAGTGAACTGTTATACTGTATTAAGCACGATCGCGGTGATCGTGTGACCACGCTATAGGCCACGCTGTTGTCCACGCGAGTGGTGCACGTTGAACGATCGATTTGGAATCTAGGTACGTGGATCGTATGCGCATGGATCATACTCGCCAGACGCGACAATACTAGGATGAACGAAAAATCGGTACCATGCTCTATATGTCGGAATTTTCGATAAACCACGACAATCTACATTACACTTATCCAAAAGAAACTCGTTCTCGCATTAGGAAAGAAAAAGAAATATTATTAAATAAAAAGTCTGTCGCGAGTGAACGTTTCTTACGTTCTTTCTTCTTAACATTGATCACGTATGAATTTTTATACTGATGGAAAAATGGGATTGATAATGTCCTTTCAAGATAATACAAGTCATACATATAATTAAGTTATTGTAGGATGAAAATCACTTTTTTTTTCGTCATAATTATCAGTCGTGACTTAAACGCTATGCCGGACTGTTTATTGTTTATTGCTACTATAATGCTACACGTTTGCTGTTGTTAACAAAATCAAATACTGATTTTTATGTTATGCAATAAATTGTCGAAATTTTTTTGCTACATGAGAAAAATACATTTGATTGCACAAGGATCGACAAACAGGATATTCATTATTCAAGCCCTGCATCAACATTCGGTTCGCTGGAATGTGCGCGAGACAATAAATATTTATTGGCCAGTTATTGTTAATTCTCTAACACAATTTTATGCCTTTTAAAGCACAGTCGATATCACGCTTTCTTGAAATTCAGATTGAGATTTAAATATATAAAAAAATTAATAAAATATGGTCCAATTTTTGTTACAGTAAAAACTTATTGTTAAAAGTTTCACCAGTGTATAGTATGTGCAATGTACATCCACAGTAATCGATTTTGTTCCTCAGAAATTTTCACAAACCGAGAAGTAACCACTTTTCATTATTGTTTACAGTTCATGCACGATTAACGACATGATTCATACTTAGTATCCAATTAGACGCAGCAAGCGCCAAGCAGTAGAGCAGCAACCCACCAAGGCGATATCTTTTACGCCACTGTAAATATCGCCTTGCTGATTGGTTGCTGCTCCGCTGCTTGACGCTTGCTACGTCCAGCCTGAACTAGGCATAAGAGCCTGATGAAAATATAAGGGAGCGTTTATATTGGCCGTTTATATTGGCCTGTAAGAATAGACTAATCACAGGCTCCTCTAAGAAATATTCCCCTCTTATTCGACAGTAAGAAGGGGATACTCGGAGTGGTGATTGGTCAATTTTACAGATTACGGCATACACAGTTACGGCCAATATAAATGCTCTCTTATATTTTCATCAGGCTCTTATGCCTTAAAGCTTCGTCTATGATGAACAGTAGCAATAGTGGTAAGGCTGTAAGATACATCGGGAGTAAGCTGATTTTCCGGTATAAGGGCTACCACAAACAAAATTTCTGTAACAGTAACTTTAAGACGTGAACTTAAGCCGATGAGCTATTAGGATACTGCTTTAGATCAACGTGCTCTAACGGAAATAGAAATAGCAGTAAACTTATCCATAAGGTGAGTTTCAATCGGTTGAAATTCACCTTATTGTGAGATTATGGATAAGTTTACTGTTATTTCCATCAGATTACGTAATGTAAAGTAATATCCTGATTGGTTTATCGGCTTAAGTTTACACTTTATACATACTGTTACAGAATTTTGTATGCGGCCCTAATAGGACATAGAATAAATAGCCCGTAATATACCGTAAGCAACAAGAGAGTAGAACGTAGAAAATGAATTTCAACCATTCACTTACGGACTTACTTTACGCCCTATTATGTTATACTGGAAAACCAGCTTACTCCTGACATGTCTTACAGCCAATTACCACTATTACTACTGCCCATTATAGACGAACATTAAAGCTTGTCGAAGCGTCAAAGTATGAATGATGAATTTTAACGCTTCTTAAACACTTTATTGACTTTCCATTGACTCTTTGTGATTTTGAATGTATATTCATATACATTTCCCGAACTCTCGCCAAACGTGCATGGAACACATCTGTTACATTCCCCGCACGTTCTTAAATATTTCTTTTTCATTAACATTTCCCAAACGCTTCACAACGCTCCGCAAAGAGTGCATGAAGCGTGCCGATACACTTAATCACTACACATTGACCCTTTGTCTACGTTTCCTAAACGCTTTGCAAAGAGTTTACAGAACATTCTAATACGCTTTGTGTACACTTCTAAGGCTAAATTTTTTTTTAATAGAACGTAAAGCAAGAATTAATAAAGCAATTAAACATTAAAAAAAGTTAACAGAGCGTAAAAGAAGTGTTTGGCTTGTGTAAAGAGAGTATCAGATTACGGGTTGACGATTACGATTGACAGCTGCCTGATTCTATTTCAGCCAATTACGATGGACTCGCTACTTCGTGATTGGTTGAAGTAGAACCAGGCAACCGTTAATCATTATCGTCAATTCGTAATCTGATACGGGCATAGCAGAATGCTCGTAAACAAAATATCGTTGAGCTGTATGCGGCACCGTCACCAGAGAGACACAGCGAGTTAAAATTCTCGAATTTAAAAAATCACACAGAATAGGATAAAAGACTATCTATAAAAATGACTAGCAATACGACATCTGTCATCTTTTAATCATCTTATTATTGACTATATTTTTTTACTAAAAGATATCTTCATAACAGTTTAATCATTTTTTTAGATGACTTTGTGCTCTCTGGGATATATTTTGTTAAATAACATGACAAATATATATTAGTAGATAATTAATCATTTAAAATATTTATATATTTTTTTTTTTATTTAACTTTGCTAATTTCATGTATAGCAGCTTTTAGTATGCATATTTAGCATAATGTCAGTGACAGAATTTGCTATTACAAGTTGGCTGTTGGCGACATACTATTAAGGGGATCTTAAAGTCGTCTCTATTACCGAACAAATAATAAATATTTTTTGTATAACGATTACTTTTTTCCTAAGCTTTCTTACTGATTTGAAAATCCTTTTCCAATATTAAAGTATACACATTAATACGTGCTATGAGGTGGAGTCTGTGCTGAGCACGACAAAAAATTTTGAAATTAAGACCTTTACCATTTCTTAGTCTAATATGTTAGAGCTGTTAATAACAATATTTGTTTGATATAATAACTTTGCAATTTGTACTTATAAAATTGTGATCCACAGACACGTGGTTCACATGAACAAACAACGTCGAGTTCTTGGAATTAGACTTAGACACTGTATTGCGAATTTATTATACGGAAATTAACACGAATGTGCGACTGCGTGTATTATATTATAGTTTGCGTGAGATATTGTGGTGGTAGTATACAGGGTGGGGCATTTTAATCGCCCCAGGCAAATATCTCAGAAACTAAGAGAGATATAAGAAAAAGTTTTATATGAAAGTTGTAGGTTTCCTTGGGGAAAAAGAAGGTAGAAATAATGGATTTTGGATAGAGGCACTACCAAGGTCAGGTCAAGATCAACATGAATTTTTTAAATGGGACCCCCCATTTTTCATTGCATATTCTTGTAGCTTACATAAAAAATAAATTTTCAATGCAAAAATGAAAATAAGAGAAACAATCTTATTTCCAATAATCTTGATCTTAACAAATGTTATCCAGGATATGATCCTGAACAACATTCAAGAGGTTTTAGCTGTCGGTCGGATACCTTATTAGCGTAATGCTAATGCCGGCGATATTGTAACTTTCAAGCCTTATAACTCGAAATGTACATAATGAAGAAATATTTTATTATAGTATTTTGGAAAGCTCTTGAGGTAATCTACAAGAATATGCAATGAAAAATGAGGGTTTTATTTAAACAATTTATGTTGACCTGACCTTGGTAGTGCCCCCTATCTAAAATCCGTTATTTCCATCTTCTTTCTCCTAAGAAAACATAAAACTTTTTCTTGTATCTTTTTTAGTTTCTGAGATATTCGCTTGGAGCGATTAAAATTCTCCATCCTGTATAAAGATATGTCGATGTGCTGTAAAACAGCGACCTCTGGTGACCTCGTCGGAGTTTGGGCTTCACTTTAAGATCTCCTTAAACTCTTACCGACTCATCCATTTCGACCAATCCCATCTTACTGACTGTTTTTTTAGATCGCTTCCGAATCGCCGACTATAGACTATCAAGTCAATGACTACGTTTACATCCGGTATACAAGACACTCTTTTAACCGAATTTAATATAACATCTATAGTTATATTTTTTATTTACTTAACTCTAATGATATATATTATTTGTATATAAGATTTGATATCAACAGCTCTCTGGCGCCAAGTAAATCCCACACTTTTTCTTTCAATCAACATAGTTATTTAATTCTCTTTCAAAACATTGTATCAAAATCATGTAATTTTGCTTTATCCAAGTGTTATCACAAAGAATTGAAGAAGTAACAGTATAAAATAAAAAAAAATTAATTTAAATAGAAAAATTTTTTATGTAAAACACTGCGCTACTAGATTCCGAAATACAATACAATAAGTTATGAAAATGAAAAAAAAACATTTTTTGTTTTTCCAATTTAACATTTAAATTAAATTCATTATTTTTTAATTGTTTTAATTGTTTTTTTTTATCTAGCAGTGCCAAGTGATAAAAAATTTTTCTATTTAAATTATTTCTATTTAAATATTTTTAATTTTACGTTACTTCTTTAATTTTTTGTGATCACATTTGAATTGAGTAACGTAACGCAATTTTATCATATAATAATATTTTGAAAGAGAATTAAATAACTATTATTACGTTGATTGGAAGAAAAAGCGTGGGATTGAATTTGACTCCAATTATTTAAAAAAAAATCTTTTATGCAAATGTTACAGATCTTTAGAGTTAAGAAAAAATAAATAAAAAAGATAACACTTAGATTTTACTTTTTAATTTGGTAGAATTTAACTTGGTGCTAATGTTGGTATCAAATCTTTTATACAAATGATATATATCATTAGGATTAAGTAAATAATAAAGATACTACCACTTGAGTTTTACTTTCTATTATAATTTAATAGAATATGTACTACAAGAAATATATTAGATAAGGAAGTTACAGCAAACAAAAGATAATTCTTCGAGGAACATAACTAGTAGACATTATTATTGTAGGCAGAAAATCAATACTGTCTTTTAATATATTTACAAGTGATGTCTAATTGAGGAGTATCACAAATGTTGGCATGTTATTAAATGTGCAACACTTCATGTATATGTGTTGTCTTTTTATAATTAAAACATATATTCATTGTCAAAAAAACATTTTTGCGAGAGAAGCGTCTAAGTAAAACGATCGCTGTTTTTTCTCGGAGTTATAAAATTGTGAGTAAATAATACTAAAATTATTATATATTAATATAATATAAAATATAAATAAATTTAATATAAAATATTTTCATCACATTTTTTTCTTTTTTAAAGAAGAAAATAATCGATATATCTCCAGTATCATTTTTTCGAGCATGTATAAAAATGTCCCCACTTCAGTCGCTCAAATAATTATACTTTTATGGAATAAATTAATATGACATATTTTTTTCTTAAAGTTTACGTTTTTCTCTTTTCAAAACACTGCTTATTTTTATCTGTAACTTTTTTCATCATAAAGATATGATTTTTTGAAAAAAAAAAAAAAAAAAAATTGATTAGTGTTTTTCTCTTTTATTATAAATTGTTCTTTAGTATTTTTTGGCATAACTTTTTCAATTATTATCAAAAATCTTTTTATATTTTAATATTTCGATTTTATACATTCTAGCATTTCACTAAAAAAAAAAATTTTTTTTCTATTGAGATTTGGTGATAATTGAGCCAGTCAAAAACGCCGTGGGTGGTTTGGACCCCATGTAAATTAAGATTCTAAAACAAGACATGTTGAAGATTAAATGGAAATCTCCATTTTTCATACAAATACAAATACAATATTTTTTCATTGATTATTATTATGTTTTTGAGTTATAAGACTTGAAAATTATAGTCCCTCTAGCATTAACATTATTTATGGTGTACAACTGATAGTTGAAACTTTTCAAATGTTGTTCAGAGTCATAATCTTGACATCATATGTCAAAATTAAGGCTTTTGAAGGTTGTTTCTTTTTCTTTTATTTGTGCACTAAAAATGAACATTATAATAACAACAAAAAGGCTATGATTTTGATAAATCAAGGTCATAATTCTGAACAACATTTGAAAAGTTTTAACCAGCAGTTGGGCACCTAGATAATGCCAATGCTGGCGGTACTATGACTTTTTTTCTTAATCTTTATAACTCAAACTGTAGTTAATTTAAAAAATATTTTGTTACAATGTTTTGAAAAGTTTTCGAAAAAAAACCTATAAGGATATGTGATAAAAAATGGGAGTTTTTATTTAAAAAAAATCCATTTGACCTTGACCTAATCTTAGCGGCGCCACCCAAGATTAAATTGATAAGATTAATAATAAAATATTTTTAAACACTACAACTTTTATCTGAAACATTTTTCTATAAAACTTATATTTTCTATATTCAGGAGCTTTGATACTTTTGCCTCGTCCTGTATATGTAACACAAATGGTTCTCAACACTGAATCTCTCAAAATTTATATCTGCAATAATATTGAATCCATATATATTTCAGTTCATAAAATAATTCGAATAATTTAATAATCCGAACTCGGTCGTAAATATTGAATGTTTGCGTAAAACGTTACATATGTTACGTGCATTTAATTATTTATCTTTTTCTCACTAGGTCAAATGTCCGCACATTCGATCGTACTATATCTATTCGATGAAAATATAATACCACCTAATATCAATTGTTTGATTAAGAAAAAATTAACTTATAAAACTTCTAACTTATAAAAGTCTTTCTTGCATTATCCTCTTTAAATTATGTAAGTAGATCGATGTAAATAGTATCTATCTATGTATATTCGTTGGATAATAAAAATTAATTCATGACAAACTTGTGTAGCAAAAATTGTTGCTTTATGCTTTCGTTTCTCATTTGAGTTTAGACTAAGTAAAACACTTCTCATACTTATCTAATGGAAAATTCGATCGATTGCTTCGAACATATTATTCTTGCATTCGCTCGATAAATGTTTCAACGTTGTTGAAAATTTAACGAAACGCGTCCATCAGCAATGTCGCGCATTTGTGTTTTGGACGTCACAAGTTCAGAATATCCATCGCTTTTAAATCACGTAGATGGTGCAAAGTGCAAGGTACAAGAAAATTGTTAATTTACTTTGTGTGTAACAATTATCAATAAGGAAAATCGTTATTTTATTAAAGATAATCTGTCATTCGTACGATTCGCGTGGCGCGCTTCCACGAGAAAATTTTATCCATGGATAAAACCTGAACAGAATAAAAGTATTTAGTTGAAAAACAAGAAAACTCGACATATGTCATCATGACAGATGTTGTATATACAAAAGACTCTTTTTGCCAAATAAACGGTAACAAATAGAGAACCGGTTGGATCTGCCAGATCTTCTCATTATAATGCTGTACAGGATGTTAAGGTGTCCTCACGCCGAGTCGTATAAGAAACTGAATATATCGTCAATGTAAACAGTATATCTTTTAAAGATACGTTTGATGCAAAAATGTTTAGATAGATCAAAATATCCAAGTCAAATAAATAATGCGTTCGTGCCATAATACTTAAGAAATAATAATAACTGTAGTGAATACAGTTAAGTATATATAACTCGAAAGAAATATAAAATAACAAAAATTATAATACATACAAAAATATTACGTAAATTTATATATAATACGATTATTTTTAGTTAATATGAAATAGAAAGTAGTATCGTCATTGTGAAACAATCTTTAGATATCCATATATCTATATATATTCGCACATACCGCATGTCTGTGCAGTCTGTTGTTCAACAATAAAGCCGATCGTTCAAGTTCCTAGGATCATATTATAAGATACGAGAAGAATAAGGAATATTTAACAATATTGGAGACGCAAAAATAAAACGAAAGGTATTGCCAGTGTTATCGCAATGTGTCAATTCTCTATAACCCAATCTTTTCTTATGTTTGAAAAAAATTAACCCATAATTAGTAAATACTGACGAATTAAGAAATAAATTTAAATGTTTTTAATATTTTATTATATAAAAAAAAATAATTTCTAATCTTTAAGTTACAATGGATGATAATATATAACATTGCATACAATAAATATGTGTAGAGGAAAAATAGGGTTATAGAATACTATTTTGTTTTATTGAAATAATTTAGTAAATATTTATGTGACATAATTACTTTTAATATAAGTTTGTTAGCCATAGAGTGTTATGTATATACTTAAGTATGATTTTACATGTCATACATGCACACATTTTGTTGTCAAATTTAGTTCAATTATATCATTTAAAAGCAACATTCAAAACCTCCAAGCTAAAACGTAATTAAAATAAGTAAATATAACTGGTTACAAATCAGTATGTGATTTTTTTAAAACACGCAATTTGAAAAATCACATGACTTTAGAAATAATTTTTCATCGATTATATGATTTTATAGTTATCGAATTTTAAATAATTAAATGATTGGAATAGAAGAGAAAAAAACATATCATCGTGTGACTCTTCAAATTATATAATTTCAAAAAATCACATACTGATTTGGAATAATCCGTTATGTGATTTATATGTTTTAATTACGTGATTTTGTTATATTATTTTGTGACGTGATTTTTTTTGGTAGGGTTATTAGTAATAACGTTTCAAAAACGAAAAATCAATTCCGTACACAGTTTTGGTAGGATCAAGTGACGCGACGCCAAGTGCATAAAAAACAAAACGGACCGCTTGACCGTCATTATGTATATTTATATTCGTGCCGTTTGTGCCAAATTTGCGACGCTACCACTAACTTTATGTGGAGTTTTGACATTAACAAACTTTAGAATAAAATTACTCACAGAAACGCAATCAAAACTCTAAAAACACTTTTATTATATAATCATCGGTATTTTTCGATTGCGATTCAGTCTGAATAAAATTGGTGTGTCTGACACAAAGATCTGGAGATCGATTTCCGAAAGGGACTATTTCAGATTTTCAGATTTTTTTCAGTTTTACATGTGACACATAAGGCCTGTTCTTTTTGGCTGAACTTTTGTATCAGTTCATTTTTCTTCCTTTTCTTTCTTCCTGGAGAGAAAAGGATGAAAGATGAACTCATGCAAAAGTTTAACTAAAAAGAACAGGTCTATACATTTAAAACATTTTGTCCACCACACAAGCTGCAAACAATGTTTTTATTCTTCTTAATATTACATTAAAATTAGCAATATAAATGAACATTAATGCACATACGCATGTAATAATTATCAATATTTATGCGCGCGCGTGCGTGCGTGTGTGTATGGGGGGGGGCATTTATGGGAGCATGAAAGTGTAAAAGAGAGAAATGAAGGCAAGAGGAAAATGAGAAAAGGCGAGAGGAAGTGTAGACAAGAAAAAGCAGGAAAAGGCGAAACAGTACAAGAGATGAAAAAAAAAGAAAGAAAGGTGGAAACGAGGGAGGCAATTAATTTTTATTTTTTATTTTTATATATTATTAACCTAAAATATATCATCAAATACAAGTTATTATTATCTTTTTATTTTTATAAGATTTAAATTCTATGTTATTATGTTTTCAAAAATTTACAAAAAGCAGTGAAATCCCTGAAAAGAATCTCTTTAAAAAAGAAAAAATATACACCAAGTACATAAAAAAGGTATCGAATGTTATATTTCTTTTAATAAAAAACAGATACGAAATAAATGCAATTACCCAAGTATTTTATAATGCAAGATTCATAAGATAGCTGATGGATTGAAAGTGATTAAAATGGTCAACTACATTATAGTGAAGAAAACTGCATATATTTTTTCTTTTTTAAAGAGATTTTTTTTTAGATTGAGTAATATTTCAGTCATCTCCATTTCTCATTTCTTTGAGTTCACAGTTTATTTCAACGATTTCAGCAATTTATTTCCATCAGGGATGTGGGAAAAGAACAATTTTTAATTTAACTGAATGCTGATGTAATCATCGTTACATAATTGCGGTAAAACAAAGATGAAAATTACGTGTCAACTGGCGCGACAGACTGAATTATGTTGATTGCCGATACGTGCGTGTCAAGAAACGGAGGGAAAAGTGTCGAGCGTATCGGTTACATCATCACATTGCAACGCGTAAGACAAGTAGGAAGATCCATTGACTGCATTTCGAGGTGTAAATTTCCAACGCATTGTGATATATTAATAAATAATTAATTATAATGTGCAAATGACTAGGTAAGTTTATGTACAGAAGGATATGTACAGAATTGTTTATCCAAGATACGACAGTTTTGAAATATGGTTTTTAAGAGAAAACATCGATTAAACGTATAAACGTATATTTTTAATAAGTGTATATGACTCCAAACAATTCAAATTAAAACACGGATATTTTAATTATGTAAAAGTGTTAACACTTAGATGACATTGTCATAATATCTAAGGTACTCATGAAAGATTGGGATTGGAACTACCGATAGTCATCGGTCACTCGCGGTGGAGTATATTTCATTCTTGACACCAGCCGCGACTGTGCCGCTCAAGAACACTCCGTAATCGTTAGTCCTCGAACGCGAGTGCTTGCGAGATTGCCTCTCGTTTTTCTTCAGTTTAAAAATCCTTCATTTCTCTACCGAAAGGGTCTCCCGTTGAATCCGTCCACATACACAATCATATTTAAATAACTTATCGTTAGTAATTCTCATAATTCTTAAATAATTTTATTTTTTACTTTCTCAAGCAGCCGCACAAACTTTTGTTTTTTTTATTAAATGAAATCTACAGTCTATATTTTGTAATCTTCCATATAATTAATAAATTGATCAGTGCTAAATTCTGTTTTGTTGTACTAATCACAATCGTGACGATGTGGTATTTCAGCAATCAACAGAACGGAGCTGCCATCACAACGATTACTTCACATGTGGACATCGCCGTCGCGACTCAGGATCGGCCGGGCACCTAGGAAAAAGATATAGCCTTCAGCTGTACCATCAGCCGCGCCCAGTGAAGAATGGAGAACACCGATGGATCCAGAAGAAAACTTTCTTTTCTTAGTTTTGGTAAACGAATATCGGTGAGTAATTGACGAACAATTAATATATAGCATAAACGTGAAAAACACCTCGGAAATAAATCGAAAGAAAACCGTCTCGGTTTGTATAGATATGTCCCAGTGTATCTATGACAGCGTATCGGATGCTTTAATAACGATACGTCGATAAACAATATTATATCGAGATATATATTGATATATTCCGACTACTGCGATGCATACATCACTTACAAGGGAAGTAATTTCCCTTGAAAGGGGGTAACTTCCCTTGTTAGAGTCTGACCGAAATTTCGATTTCGATTTCGATCAGTTTCGGTGAAAAATCAGAATTTCGATTTGACTTCGGTTTTGGTCGAAATTAAGAGAAAATTTCGTAAAGGTAAGTAAACTGAAACTGTATAAATTGTAACGCGCCGACAAGCATTCGAAAAACTATGTTATCATCAATTGCCGATTGCTGCAAACCACGTCAGCCCTATATTCTTCTTTCTTTATTCTTTTTTACTCGCCAAGTTACTACATATCTAGTATCTGAACTTCCTGATAATTTTTATAGGAAATTCCTTATAATTTAAGGAATAATAAGACAGTGATCAAATCTTATTTTTAAAAGAGTACATAAATTACATATTTTGATATTTTCGAACAATTTTCTGAAAATCATCGTGTTTGTAAGATTTATCAAAAAATTTTGGTTTTGATTTCGATCAAAATTGAATTTGTGAATTGACGTTGCGGATTCACGGAATCTGATTTAAGTTGACCTCTTCATATAAAAAACGAATGTCTAATATATAAATTGAAAAAACAAGTACATCAGAATTAGGTGCTTCGATAAACTGTAAAGATACACCTAAATATATAATAATACAGTATTTATCAAATATTATTAAATTATTAAAATTAACTATCTCCCCCAATTTGATCTATAAGAGATAACTTGGATTAAAATATTAAACTCCGTGTGGTCTTCGGTTTAATTTACAAAATACTCCTCTGTTAATATTATTATATATATCTAATATTAAAATATTAAATCGCAAAATTATAAGTATTTATTTTATTTTCGATTTAGCAGAAATTCAAATAAAAATATCGACAGCGCGATCAGTATAGAAGAGTAAAGTTGTGTTAAAAAATTAAGACTTGAAATACTATTTTTAATGCACTCTATTAAGATATCAAATCGCAAAATTAGTTCGGTTTAGCAGGAACTTGGACTAAAAAGTCATCGCGCGACTATAGCTCATAAGAATAAAATTGCATTAAAAATTATATACACTTACGTGTTTAGTCTTGAAATATTCTATTTTTAATGTATTTACTATTACGATTTTAAAGCATCGAATTAATTGCTCGCTCAGTTTAACAGGAAGTTAAACAGGAAGGTCGACGTTCAAGATCAAGTTCTTGAAGTTGTTGCTAAATCGAACGAGCACCTAATTCTGCGATTTAGTATAGTATACTATATTTCTTGATATATTAAAAATAGAATATTTTAAATCTAAAAATGTAAATGCGCTTAATTTTTTACGCAACTTTACTCTTGTTAGCTGGTCGCGCTGTAGATATTTTCGTTCAAATTTCTACTAAACCGAACGAATACCTAATTCGGTGATTTAATATTTTAATATTACATTAACAGAGGGAGTATTTTGTCACTAAAAATAAGGCGGAGTTTAATATTTTAATATAAGTTATCTTTTATAGATCAGAGACTAGGGGAGATAATTGATTTTCATAATTTAATAATATTTGATAAATAGTATAATAATTTTGATGTTTCTTTGTAGTTTTCTAGACCTAATTTTGAAATATGTTGGAATTTATTTAGCTCTGGAAGAGACTAATTTAATAGGGATCATTTCATCGGTATTTTGAAGTGATGCATTCACTTCTCATACAGCACTTTATTCGAGGGATGTCCTGAGAATGTCCCTAGAACATGTAAATATGTTTTCTGGACGTTTTTTAGAATGTTCAAGGTGACTTATTGTGCATAATGGCGGAGTTCCCGTCTCATGATCTGAGATCTCGATTAATCAGAAATTGAGCTCATTTGCAGTGTGAAACAAGATATGTGAATTTCTGCAAATGAGCTCAAAACTTGATTGCTTGACGGATCCTCTTACTACTTTTAACTTACTATGCATTCGCCGGTATAGATTACTTGTCTATTCCACCACGGAAGTCTGTGCTGGATATGGGTTTTATCATATTCTAACATAAAACGTATAACATGGTGACAAGATTAACTAAACAAATTTAATTGCGTTTTCTACACGTGTTATTGTTCAAATCGGATATAAGCAGATGTAATTTTCGAATAAGTTACAATGATCCGTATTGCACTTGCATGCGAAATGTACATTGTATGTGCATACGAAGGAACAGGGATCCGCTTTGCAAAATAGTGTGCGAATTATTGCACATTATTTCATCGCAGTTATCTTCCGACTCCGACATAGTTTCGTAAAGGCGAGATAAAAATGACCTCGAACAGGACTGATTGGCCTGATTGTTGACGGTCACGGGTCAATAACCATTTGACACCGTGTGTGGCGCACGCGGATCGCACGACACAAATTGGAAACGCGAAACGGCGCCGCGGCACGTGACTTCGATCGGAACATCAGAAGGAAAGTTGCCGGCGGGACTTCCTCGTTGCCACACGCTAAACCGCTAAATATTTATAGAGGATGTTTCATAATTATTCTGACGGAGTTCGTGGACATGTAAAACAGACTAAACTGAGATGGAAAGTCCTCTACCATTTTGCAATTTTTGCAATGGTTAACAAGATATTAATTGCCAAAAATTGCCGAAAATTGATCTTTAATAATTTTTTACTCAAATACTATTAACTTTATAGAAAAACTGCAAGAGACAAAAATTGTTTATTTTTTTCTCATAGAGCTCTAAGAATTTTTTTCAAAATTTTTTAATATCGTATTTTCTCCTGTTGATAAAAATGAGAAAATGCAGTACTAAAAAATTGATAAAAAATTCTGAAAATATTCAGAGAGTTCTATGAGAAAAAAATAAACAGTTTTCATCTCTTATAGTTTTCCTGTAAAGTTGATAGTATTTGAGAAAAAATTATTGAAGATCAATTTTCGGCAATTTTTAGTAATTAATATCTTGTTAATTATTGCGAAAATTGAAAAATGATAGAGGACTTTCCGTCTTAGTTTAGTCCGCTCCATCAGAACAATTATCAGACACCCTGTATGTATATATGTGTGTGTGTGTGTGTGTGTGTGTGTACACTTGATTACTATTCTTTATAATACTGGAGAGCTGTAAATTCCGTATTAACGACCAAGACCGATCGAATGTCGTCAACATGACGCGCGACCACCATAACCGCGATGTATACGGTTGCGTAAGCTCGAACTGATTCCAGATGTACTTATTCCTTCGAATGCGATCATCGTTAATAGTCGTATATCAGGATCTAATTAGTGGTGAATTCTTGATCTTTATCTAGAGTTGGTAAACTTATTTTATAAAAATAACTCATTATCATTACTGATTTGAAAAGTAACTTATTGTTACCATTATTCAAAAAGTAAAGAGTTGTTACAATTTCCGTTATTTTTTCAGTGAATTTTGATAGCTCCTTTTTTATAGAATGGCATTCTATTATTCTAGACATCAATTGATCAATTCAACACGAGATCTATAGTGGTTACGATGGTTGTGGCTAATCGCAACATAGTCAAACATAACATTTTCTTCTTTCAAAATTCATATGTATCAATAAGGAAATATAATGTCGTTTCCAATTTACTACTGAAAAAAATAATTGTAACGCTAATGAAAACGTTATGTTTCTTATTTGTAATGTTAATAATAACACAATTACTTTTTTGGAGTAATAACAGTAATGAAAATAATCATTTCTTTTATCGTTACTTTGTACAACATATGGGTGGGTGTGTGTGCATAGAAAACGTGCGTTTAAGAGTAAATTTCAAAAGAAGAAAACGTTATGTTTAACTATGTTGCGATTAATCATAATTACTATAAATTTCGTGTTGAATTGGTCAATTAGTGATCAGAATAATTAAATGCTATTCTTGTAACGCGTTGCTTCCCAATATTATCTTTATCAATCGCAGATCTATGGTTCCTTTTTTGTAAAACGTTATCAAAATTTGTCTCTAATGACATCTCGGCAAGTTCTTGAACGATACTGCTTTTTCGATTCGTGAAAGGCCGCGATTAGTTTCGTCCCACTGACCTGGATTGAGCGATCGAACAGCAAAGTGTCACCTCCTTTTTGCTCCTACGGAGCAGGAAGTCGCCTAATAGAAACGCAAATTGGACGATACGCTGAAATTTGATTCGATGTGTGCTCTGTACTCTATCTTTTTTTTTTAGCTATTAACTATTTAAAAATGGGTTAACGGAAGAACTTCAGAAATTTGCTTCACTTGGATTTGCTTCACTTGGTACTTCTTGCACAGTAACAATCTCTTAATTCATGTTGCACATATAGATGATTAAAACATTAACATTTGCCGACGTGCCATTCAAGCGCTTACGCAAGGTCGGAAGCCGCAAATTCGATTATCAAGAGCGGTGTCAATCGTATCCTCGCAATCATATAGCTCGATCGTTGCTAACATTGTCAGTGTACAAGTAACCCGTTTACGTTGGAGCGCATAAAATATCCATAAAAGAAATTCCTCTCATGTTTGCAACAATCCCGAAGGTAGGGATATGACTTTCCGTAATAATATATTATATATAACTATAAGATGCGATCCCATTTCTTTTCGACCGGTGCGACAGATCATTCAATTGATTACACAACAATTGTATCAAGTCTCATTTATAAATTTCTTTTATAAAGAGAACAACTAAACTATGTAGCTAAGTGTAACTCATCAAAGCATCTTATGGCACGTTTATATCAGAATTTGTTTTTAGTTAACAATCCTGAAACTGCCACTTGTGGTATTGCAATTGATAGGATAAGAAAAAAAAGATTCATATATATGAATACGGATTATGTAATTGTCGTTCTTGTTATTGCA